>NW_019229365.1:159653-167792 GCF_002742605.1 Olea europaea var. sylvestris
TCATAGATATGCCGGTCACAGTAAACACAAATGAAAATTCTCACCGATATGCTTAATGTTTCAATCAAGTTCTGCATCGTTGGACTAAAATTTTAGGTAATGAAATACTTTAAAGAATAGCAACACCAGCATAGATAAGATAAGATAAAGTAAAATAGTTCTAAAACAACACCTACAAGATATTCCCATTTAAACTTTGAATAAGCTACTACAAAAACACTTAGAATCGAATTTAACCAAAAATAAATGTCAAAAGCAAGAAAGAATGATTTACCAACAGGTGTTTTACTAGGTTTAATAGAAAATCACCATACTTCAAAAATATAGAAAACGCCTATCTACAAATCTACAAACCAGTGAACTAGTTGACCAATGAAATGTTGCGTGAAATGAAAACTACGATTCAAGTTGTTTACTGGTACATCGTTGATCAGACATGAGTTACAGGCAAGTCAGAGAATTCCCTTATATCTTTATTTTAGCATATGGACTATTAACACCTTTAATTTGTAGAATCAATGAAAACAACAAGGCATCCTTAGCATCCCTTTCATGTGTCTTGAATACATCTAGTGAAAAGGTGATTTATTTTGTAATTAAACAAGATCATTGTCATTAGAATATACCAAAGAACATAAGCCATTCGATATTGCAAGACATGGCTTGCAGGTGATAAAATAAAAAAATCGCTAAATGTTATATTGTGTTGTTGAAGGAAACAAAAAAAGAAGTTCCCACTTGATGATAATGGAAGTAGATCCCTTTGTACCAACTACTAAGTGCAAGAGATAGTTGCCAACTACCTACTGACTAAATGCAAACTCGTGCAGAAGTAAATTTTCAAATAAGGGAACACGAGAGAAAAAAACATTGTGTATAGGTCCTCCGATCAAAAGCCAAAATCAACATGGACCTTATGTTTAGGAAATTAAGCTAAAGCTTGCACCATCAAATATGAACCACCTTGAAAGGGCTTAGTGAATAAATGAATCAAATTTTCAAAATGCTTTTGCTTTATTACAACAAAATTAAACAACTAATTAAAATTTAATTCCATAGTGCCAAGTGAACAAGCTAAATGGAACAAGCAGTGAAACATAACTTATAGAGTTACTTAGTAATAGCAGCGCCAACGACTCCAGTGTAAAAGACAATTACATAAATAGTGACAAGAGGGGTGAACGATTTTGGTCGTTTGTATGGCTAAGCCATGTCCTGAAGAATCGTATTTTCCTACTTTGTGTGCAAATAATCTATGTATTTCCTTCAAAGATACCTCGCCATTTTCACATCATCCCCACGACTCTTCTTTACTGATTCTGAGTCACAAAAATCCATTTATTATCAATTCTAGTAACCTAATGAAAAATATTACGAAGAAAAAAGAGTAACAAAGTTCCAACAATCACTTGGGAATTTCAACTAACAGGTCATAGCTCCCTTCATTATAATTTCTCCGAATCACAACAAACGAACTCAAAATGCAATAAATTTCTCAGAGCATTATATTGTGATCAAAAGAATGAACAACAAGGTGCAAGGAAAATTACCTGTTTGTCGATGCAAGTGACAAATGTAATTGGGAAATTGTTTACTTAAAAAGGTTGTTCGCAATGGTGGTTGTTCGCGATGAAGTTGCTAGAGACGATGGTAGCATTTGAAATGAAAGAATAATTACATACAAATTTCATCTCATTTAGATGAAGAAGATACAGAAGTATAGCTGTTAAAAATGGGAAGAAAGAAAAAACAATGGTTGGTTAGAAGGGTTTCTGCGTTCCAAAGAAAAGATATGGATTTGGGAAAGGGAAGGGGGAATTTTCTATGTTGAATGAACGAGGGTATCTCAGGTAGTTTGTTAATATTAATTTAAGATATTTATTTTAAAACTTTTATTCTGGTCAGAGATTATATTTGCAAATTATATCATGAGATAGGCTATTTGACCCAATTTCCACTTCAAATACAAGGTGTGAAATCGATTGATTAGGATAGTTTGCTATTATAATTACTATGGACGCTATCGATTTACTGAGTAGAGGCTGAACAAGACAATCTCATGAGCGAACAATACAATCTAAGTTGGGAACAATACTCAAATATTTATTGGCTGAAAGATCAAATTATTGAAAATTCTACTAACTCTCAACAAGAAAGGGAGAATTCTTATGAAAACTTCCTTGTGCAATTACTCGAAATTTTGGATGGTAGACCAATATTTCAACACGAGGTACCAATAATAAAAGAACACATAGAGACTGAGGAATTAATCATAAATGGCCCAATCGAATTAGTAGAATTAGAAGAAGATTTGATTAACATGCAATTGTTTGACCTTATTGTTTCTTGAAAATTTGAATTTGTGATTGAATCCTATGATGAGATTGAAGTATACATTGTTGAGTTCGAATCAACGGATGAATAGATGTCATATTACTTAAAAAGGTCAAGGTTAAAGTTTGGAGGACGACTGTAAATCGGTACAAAGCCCACTTAATCAAGTTGAACCTCCAAAACCATACTAAAAAAGATCTGGAAAAAAATTGAAAAACTTTAAAACTGAATATTTGTTTTTAGAACTTTTTAAATAAGTTTTAGCTTCAAATTTTCAAATTAGTTCTCTCCTTCACATATTTGATATCCAAATTTACATGATTACAAACTTATTTCATTGAATTAAGATAGATGTAATTTGTAGTTGATGTGTTTGAATTATTTTTTGGGATCTCGAATATTATTGCTTATTAATTTTTGTTAATGTTGGTTATAATCTAAATTGTAAAAAAATTGAAACCAAAACCATATTCAAAGTGCCGTGATGCATTTGTGCAAAAGTCGACCATGAGATTATAAATCACTTCAATAGGTTATAAAACATATAAATGGTTTGTTTCCTTTATTTTCATTATGTAAATGTTTTATAAAACTTTTTAATATGAATTTTTTTAGGTTTAAAACATCTTTAAATTCTTAGTTAAGGACCCAATTTAGCAAATTTGATTTTAATACAACTCTCCCATTTAGTCTTTCATTAAAAATGAAGGTTACAAGAAGAGAAATGTCAATTTTTCACTAGACCTCTCCTCAAATTCTAATTTTCTTTTATTTTCTCTCAAAAATATATTTCATGTCAAGTTAAACTTAAGGGAAGCAAGGGTGTGAAGAAGAAATGCATTTTTTTTTCCACATTTTGTCTTTTTATATCCAAAAAAATTCAAGGTGAGTAGAAGTGCAAGTGTTATTTTATTTTCAAATTATGATTTTTGTTAAAAGTTTGAATGAAATGGTACCTCTGGGTATGATGCTTCGGCACTATTATGTTCGAATGATCATTCTCCAACTTTATGTGTTATGATAATGCTATAAAAAATTAGATTTTGCCGAAAATTCATCTATGTGCGACGGTATGAATCTACAGTTCGAATTATCTGATTTGATAACAAAATGCACTGATGAAATTTATTGAGTTTCAAACTCATGGGTTAATTCCCATCCTACAGGTTGATTTGTTTTGCTTGGAGGCATGGATGATAGTAGATGGAGTTGTAACATGCAATGGAGAAACCGGTGATTTAGTGTCTTTAATTTGGTCATGAAATGTTTACGTTTTTCTTTGAATAGATTTCTATGGATGTCGTATGTGGAACTCTATTCTATGAACATTTCTTTATGAATAAGTTATGTTTTAAAAGTAGATGAGTGTTTTAAAAATTAACTTACGAAACACCGTTTATCAATCCGATGTCGGTAGAATTTTATATGTCACTTAAAAGTCAACTACACTGGATAGTCTTGCTGTTTTCAGCTTCTGCCATTGGTTTCGAAAATTCATAACTCAATTGTTACTTGGAATTTTTGGATGAAACCAATGGGGCTTGATAGTCTCATGAATTAGCTACTGAATAAACTTAAAAATAAACTTAAAATCATGATATTTCAATAACTGTGAAATTTTATATGTCATTTTAAGTGAACTACACTAGTTTATCTTCCAACCGAATTGCTGCGAGGTTTTGAAAAGTATTTTAAGAACTCATATGTTGCCGACGGAAGTCAATTTTTGAATGTATCATAGTATAAAGAGTTTCATACTTTACATTAATATTTCATGAAGTTTCGAAGTCGATAGCTATGCAAACAAATTTATTTTGACGATTGCTTGAGATATAAAGCAAGACAACAATATTTATTTTTATTTCCTGCTTTTAATGCTCGTGTCTACAATAGATACGTACATGGAAATCATTTTAAAGACATTTTTGAAATTGTTTCTTTTAGTATTAAATTGTATCATTAAAAAAAGATAAATATAAAGAAATAATACTTAAATAAATTATTAATTTAAATGTTTATGCTTTTCGCTAGAAGTATAGTTAATTATTAAGTTTATGGCTAATGTATTGTTAAACTATTGATGTTTCGGACCATGCGGGTCGAGATGTTATAGCATGGTATCAGAGTATGAGTTTAGTCGATTCTGTAAACTCGTCTTTTTTAAAATTATTATTTTAAGCACAAATATGAAATTTAAAAATGAGAAAAATGAAATATTTAAGATACTCCATGCATCTCATATCCATGACTTGACATCATCCTACAACGTAGGTACGTTTAGCTAAGCAAAGTTAAAATCTTTATTTTGAAAAATGTTATGATTCAATAGTTATGTTTTCCATGTTTCGCTACGTTTTTCATTTTTCTTTATGTATAACTTTTATGTAAAGATGAAAGTGATTTGAAGAAAATGTGTTATCTAAAGGACGTGTATTAGCTTAAAACGTAAAGTTGTGGGTCGGAATGACAAATGAAAGACAAAATTCTTGGAGAAGGAATCATATTAGTCAACAGGAGATAAATACATCTAGATTTTGAGGTAGAGAAATCCTTAGATCTTGACAACAATATACAAAGCATGTACTAGCATTTGCAAAAAAAAAAATAATAATAATAATAACAATAAAATAAAATAATTCTGGTCAAGTTGAAATGAAATTTCTTTTTTTTTTTTTCAAGTATTCTGGTAATTGTAAATGAAGTTAATGAGAGATATTATATCTTATTTCAAGGAAAATGTCTCGAGCAAACAAAAATAATTTGATAAGTGACCTCTTGCAAGCGGTTCAAGATCTTGACTGGCTGAATCAGAATCCAACTTCACCTGCACCACCAGCTCCTATTACTCTCTTGACTCATGCCTCGATAGTTGAGTTATTTCGAATGCATAAGCCCCTATTTTTGATGGAGCATCTAGTCCATTAGTAGTCAAAGAATGGCTTCGTGAGTTAGAACGAAATTTTCGACTCATAGACTCCATTGATCTCCAAAAGGTCCAATGTGCAGAATTAATGTTTACTGGTGATGAAAGTCACTTTTTGGATTCAAAGTCCCTGATTAGGACCCCGGAGTAGCAATTGGTGTTAACTTGGGAACAATTTAAGGAGAAAGTGATGGATAAATATTTTTCTCAGTTTCTAAGGGATTTCAAGGAGAGCGGATTCCTTCAGCTCAAGCAGAGTAATTTGTCCCTGGCTGATTATTAGTGAAAATTCGATCAATCCTCAAGGTATGCTCTACACCCGGTTGACATAAAAATTAAGAAGACTCAAAGGTTCGAGCAAGGGTTAAACCTAGACCTAAGCATGATTCTTATGTCACATTGTTTCACATCATATCGTGAAATATTGAAACAAGCTCACACTATTTGGTATCAAAAGGCAAATGTCTAGCAACACCGTCAATTATACAACTAGCAAGATAAAGGGCAGGTTTGAAAAGAAAATGGAATGGTCAAGACAAAGGAAAAGACAAATGGTAAAATAAGAAGGCTAATATCGGATCTAGTGACAGTAAAGCCATAGTAATTGTAGTTGCGCCTTGCCCTAAGTGTGGAAATCCTCATCGTGGTGAATGCTTGTATGGGAAGAATGCCTGCTTTTGGTGCAGTAAGTTAGGACATATTGCTAAGGATTGTCCCATATTTATGCAAAAGAAGGATGATAATAGTGATCAGAACAAAAAGGAAAAATCACGAGTTTTTACAATAACTTAAAAGGATGCAGGGGAGAACTCAAATGTGATAGCAAGTATTTTACTGATATCCAATACACATGCTTATGTACTGTTTGATTCAAATCTAGTATTACTTGTGATAAGTCAGAGAGTACACTAGAAGTTAGCATTCCCTCAGGCAGAACATTAAATACAGATCAGTTAGCTAAGTCGGTAAATCTTGAAATTGAGGGAAAAACATTAGAAGCTAATTTGTATGTGATAGAGATGAAAGACTTTGATGTAATTTTGGGCATTGATTGATTAGGATATAATTATGCAACCATTCGTTGTAGAGAAAAGAAAATGTTTCTTCAAAAACCAGGAGAAAAACAATTTTCTTTTTATGAAATAAAGATCAAACCCCATCTCCAACTGGTATCGGCCTTACAACCCGAGAAAATGTCGAGAAAAGAAACATCTCAAGGTTTCTAGTTAATATCTCAGGAGGAAAACATGCAACGATGATAAAAATTGAGGACGTACCAGTGGTATAAGAATTTATAGATGTGTTCCCAAAAAATCTACCTAGTATTCCACTAGATAGACAAGTGAAATTCACTATAGATCTAGTTCTCAAAGTGGCATCAGTATCTAAAACTCCATACAGAATGGCTCAAAAGGAACTTTAGAAGTTGAAAATTCAGTCGCAAGAATTGTTAGACAATGAATTTATTTGACCAAGTGTACCTTATGGGGTGCACCAGTGTTGTTCGTAAATAAGAAAGATGGAAGTATGAGGATGTGTATCGACTATAGGGAGTTGAGCTATTTGACCATCAAGAATCGGTATCCTCTCCCGAGGATCAATGATTAGAGCTAAGGTATTTTTCAAGATCGATTTACGATCTGGATATCATTAATTGAAGGTTAAGGCAAGTGATATACCTAAGACAGCTTTCAGAACTCATTGACATTACGAGTTCACAGTTATGCCATTCGAGTTGACAAATGCTCTGGCCGTGTTTATGGATCTAATGAATCATGTATTTTATTAGTATTTGCATCAATTTATCATAGTCTTCATTGATAACATTTTGATATATTCCAAGAATAATGATCAACATGAGGAAGTTTGGCTTGAGCGGGTTGGATTTCTCGGTCATGTAGTTACTGTCCAAGGAATTGAAGTAGATCCAGTAAAGGTGGACGCATTAACTAATTGGAAGATACCAACTAATGCTTGTAAAGTTTGAAGTTTTCTGGAACTGACGGGGTACTATTGAAGATTTATAGAAGGATTCTCTAAAATAGATGTACCAATGACGCAATTGACAAGAAAATGAGTAAAGTTTCAATGGACAGATAAGTGCGAGCAAATTTTTCAGGAGCTAAAGTAACGATTGGTTATAGCACCCGTGTTAACCATACCTGAAGGCTCGCAAGGGTTTGTTATATATAGTGATGCATCCAAACAAGTTTTGGGATGTGTACTGATGCAATATGGAAAATTGATTGTCTATGCATCAAGGCAATTGAAGCAACATGAACAAGACTACCCTATACATGATCTAGAACTTGCGACGGTAATACATGCATTAAAGATATGACGCCATTACTTATATCGAGGGAAGTATGACATTTAGACGGATCATAAGAGTTTCAAATCTTTTTTTCACACAGAAGGAATTAAATATGAGATAGAGACGATGGTTGGAGCTAGTAAATGATTATGATTATACTATTCATTACTATCTTGGTAAGGCTACAGTTGTCGTCGATGCTTTAAGTAGGAAATCGATAGGAAAGCTGGCATCATTACCTACTACTCAGATGCAGTTAATCAAAGACTTGGAGAATTTGCAAATCAAAGTGATTACCATACCAAAACAAGTCACTGCTCGTTTAGCAACGTTGGTGGACCTACTCTTAGGGATCGGATCATAGAAGCAAAGAGTAAAGACTCATTTTTGCAGGAGGTCAAGAAGAAGATTGGTACTAACGAGAGAAAAGATTTTGGAATAGATTCAAATCAGGCACTAATGTTTAAAGGAAGAATTTGTATACCTAAAGATGAAGTTTTGAGGAAGGAGATATTGGAGGAAGTACATTTCACCCCATACACGGCACATCTTGGTGGTACAAAAATGT
>NW_019229365.1:172897-186789 GCF_002742605.1 Olea europaea var. sylvestris
TTACTGTTTTTTCTGCTTGAGCATCGGATGGACGATAGACTAATGTAAATCCAACGGCTCTTTCCTCCTTGTTTTAAACTCGAGTCATATATTAACTATTTCATCTATACAACATGTCAATTGACTCATAGACTTTTACAACTTTTCATATTAGTCCTTGTCCAAAGAATTACCAGTACAATAAAATCCTAACAAAAATTAACGAATTTTTATGTGTATTCTTCATTATCTCTACTTACTCATTTCGACTATAGAAAAAATCTCTACAAGGTTTCTAGTTTTTTACTAGTCCCGTTTAAATACAAACAAATATATCTTGTCAATTTAAAATAAACAATTCACATAAACATAAATCACTATTGAACTCAATAAATTACCGGGTGACCAAATATTTTAATAACCAGTGCACGTTCTCATTGAATGCTTTATAAATTCATCGGCATTTAATTATTTGTAGGACAAGCCGACAAGGTAAAATCATTAAGTTCTTTATTGCCTTTAAAGTGTAATAAATGTATGGTGAATTTGTAAAGAGAAAGACTTGGTACAAAAATTTCTTCACATGGATTTTATAGGACACACACAATGGAGGTGGGTGGATATTTTTTTAGTAATATTCTAATAACATGGGATCCACCCCATGTGAGTATTCTGGTTCCATCCTGTAATGCATTATTCTGTACACATAGAATAATCCATTTGTAAAATACATTCATTTCCACAGTACAAAATTAATCAAATCTGTTCCATACCAAGAATTCGAACAGGATTTTGTATCGATCAGATAAAAATGAAATAGACTCAAAACTCTCCATTGATACGACATGCTATTTTTTCCATTCGTTCCTTTTCAGGATCTTTTTTATAACAGCAATGGATTGACATCATATAAGTCTTTTCATTGAGTAACAATAATTTTCCCAATTATATAAACATCAAACATTCTTCTATCTCGACTCTTCAATGAGAAAGGCCAGGTGGTGGCGGAGAATAAGGTGGGATCTTACACTTATATAAACAAAATGTATCACACAAATCAAAAAAGTTTGTCTTGCCCTTATTGCAGATTCCATAGCATGGATCGTAGCAGGCGTGACATTTGCTTCCACAGGTAATGATACAATAAACGTTAATTCCATCTCTGCTATGTTTACACTTATTACAGCATGGATCGAAGCAGTAGTCGATAAATTTTGCCTCTACAAAGACGAACATCAATACCATAATAACCACACAACGCCAGGCCTTCATGTTTGTATCCATCTTGGAAACTCAAGAAAGCAATAGGATGCCTAAAGAGGATCCCAAATCACAATATTTATAGTTATATTCACAATTATGACTAGATTGAAATAATAAAATTGTTAGATGTAACTTTGTGAAATTTGCTACAATGACAGATGTCCATAATTCAGATTTTAATGAATTTTAAAAGTTTGATAAATCTAGCTGTCCCCAACTTGTTCACAATTCAGATTTTAAAAGAATAATAAAATCTAGGTTTCCCCAATAACTTATAAAGTTAAGAATTTCATTAATTAGAAGGATTATAATAGATATTAGAGTGCGTTTCATTGTAAGCATGGAAAGAAAATAAATTTTAGGCATTTCAATTGCCTAAAATTTATTTACATTAAGATTGTCAATAAAATATGTTTGATTGATTTAATTTTCAATCTAAAAAATATTATACTTATCCATTTTTTATTGGCTGGTGATGAGAGAATAGATAGATGAGAGAGTGAATTCTCTGAAAAATAAAATTCTTCTTTTCTAAAGAAAATATTTTCCTTGATTTTGAAGAAAATTTGGTCACCTAACCAAAAATAGAAAAATATTTTCCATGAAAAAAAGGGCAATCAAGCAACGCAAAAATAGAATTTTGGATGGAAAAAGAAACACATTTTTCATGGAAAATATTGACAATCAATCGAACCCTTCGTGGATTTTGAGAATGTAAGTCGAAATACCAAGCTATAAATCTCAGCTTAATCCCTATGAATTAAATAGATTTCAAGCCCACAAATATAAATGAAAATTATTTCCTTCTCATTCCGAATTAAAATAGATAGAAGTAAAATATTACATATTTAATTCTGATTCCATAATTCATTGCGGGAGAGAAAATGTAAGGAATTGAGTTTTCCGTCCAATTGGAATTGGATTTTTATATAGGGAAGTGTTGAGCTTTTGAAACTATGTTGACCAGCCAAACAAGACTTAAATCATTAGATATTTAGTGCATATCTCTTATGTAATTTTTGACACTAAAGTTAATGATAATTTTCAGATTGAGCTGATTTATAATTTGTTAATATTTATTTACTTGATTTCCTAAAATGTAATTTTACTTAATTTTTCAGATAACATTGATTTTTAATTTGCTCATATTTATTTGTTTGATTTGTAGATTAATGTTTTAATTACAATGTTCGAAATTTTCTTTTCTTGGGTAGTGCATTAGGAAGTTATATATTTGTACTATTGTAATTGTAAGAATTTATTAATATATAAAAAAAATCTCTTAAATTCGGTTGATTTATTCAATTCATGGAAATCTATAAATCTTAAAAAATCCATCAAATTCTTGGTTGATGACGCCTTCTTAGATTCTTATTTGGACGTGCCCTCCTGATCTCACTCTTTTGTCTTCACTTAAGAATTCCGATACTCATTAATTTATCGCTCAAATGTAGTAAAAATAAGATTAAATGACTTTGTTATAAGTGCACCAAACTTATATAATTAACATACATAAATATTATTTAGGAATTATTATTTCTTTTTCTATTATTATGATCTTTATTTATTATTTATCTCTTTTATTATTATTATTATTATTTTTTCTCAGTTTTATAAAAGACTAAATGTCTGTGTTTTCTCTTCAATGCATACCGTGGCTAAAAGGTTTTTTTTTTTTTTTTTTTCACAGAATTGTAATTTATAGAGAGTAACTTCAGTTTTTTTAAGCATGACAAAACATGTTCTTATTCCGGTAGATAGCTATAATGAACAAATATTACAATTTCCTCTTAAGCATTCTTTCT
The DNA here is from genome assembly GCF_002742605.1 of Olea europaea var. sylvestris. NCBI lineage: Eukaryota > Viridiplantae > Streptophyta > Magnoliopsida > Lamiales > Oleaceae > Olea > Olea europaea. The sequence continues at coordinate 175,945 of NW_019229365.1, forward strand.
TTCCAAAAATGCACGTTTGGATTGTTTATTTGTCTTGTTTACAAATTCGAAAAGGTATTCCCACTCTAACGTAGAGGGAGAACTTTCACAATTAATAATATGTTTCCGACTATGATGAACAAGATATTATTTTATTTTAAAACTTACTTATTTACTTATTAGTGTTAAATACTATTTATTTTAAGGGTAGATTAGTCATTTGGTTTATCTATTTGTAAGAATATTTAAAATTTCTTTTTCTTGTATTTTCATTCATTCAGTTTATCAAGATTTACAAGCCTCCTTTTGTTTTCCGTGCTTTCTATATTTTTTTGAATTATTGATTTAACATGGTATCAGAATCACCATCTCACTGAATTTGTTGATCTTATTGAAGAATATTGATCTCATCCTCTCTGTTTTTTCTACGATCGTACACTACAGTGTTTTTGGCTTCTACTATATGTATATATATGATAATATCATTAGTCACTAATTCAAAAGGGGTCCAAGTCCATTAATTTTTTGTCTGCCTTGTGTCCGTCTCTTTATGCGTGTATATATCTTTAAACTCAAGCCACCAAATTTGTGTCTAATTAGAAGTCCAGGTTGAGGTCCAATTAATTTCAATGCCCGATTAGATTAGAGCTTCCTTCCAAGTCCTTCAATTTTCAAAGTGTATAATTTGATCCCCAAAATTTCCATCCAATGCCTAATTGATCCTTCCTTATTTCTCAATTGCTTCAAACAAGTCCATCACTAAAAACAAAAGAAAATTAACCCAATTTAGGTAAAAATTAATATCTGACGACATAAAAGTTTGGTAATATGATTTGAATAAATGCATAAAATGTTTTTTTTTTTTTTTTTTGTAGACGCCATTTCATCTGCCACTTTTCTTGTTACTAGATTTTAATTTGCTGTTCCAAGAATTTAAAATACATATTAGTGAAAGTATATAATGTTTAATATTTGGAATGAATTCATACAAAGAAAATTATAATCTTCTAACTTTTAGAAAAACTATCTACCAGAGCGTCATCCCTGCAAAAATCCTATAGTTAGGAAGAGAGAAGACTTTCAAAATGGGTTGGATATTGAAATCTAGATACAAACTTAAGATGCATATTATATCAGTATAAACTCAATATAATGTTAAGATGTTCACGATGCGTTCAATTAAAAATGAACCCAATAAGTAAACATGTCTAAGTTAATAATGCAAGTTTTAAAATACTACATAAAATGTGTCCAAAACTTTTGTCAAAGAAACTATGTCAACTTCATGGAAAGTCTTCTCCTCTTTTGGTATTTGTTAAATGTACGATTGATGTAATTCTCTTAATTGATGTCCATTAATAATCCGTGGAAGAAATAACCCCATGGACAAATCACTCATATCAAAGTGTGGTGAGAGAAAAAATGCAACAGGCAAGTCATCTTGGACAATTTCATCAAGTTCACTTTTTATTTTTATTTTTTTTATCTCGTAGTTCCTGTCCTATAATGAAATCTCCCACAAGCATATCCTCCTCATCAATTTTTTAAGTTGTCAATTGCTGTCGTCTTATGATGAAATCACATAGAAGCATTTTATTAAAATCAATTGTAGTGATCTATTATTCTGCTATTTTTGTTCTTTTTATATCTGAACAAAAAAAAGAAAAAAAAAACTAAATAGAATGAAAATTAAAAAAAATACAAGAATACAGATAGAAGTCTGAATTAGTGCTATAATAAATCAAACACAAACTAAAGTAATAATCCTCGACAATAGTGCCATAAACTTGTTGAAAAAATATTCTTCAATCAAAAATACCACAACTGCACAGTTAGTTAATAAGTAATAAAGTTGATTTGTTAGTCCAAGTATCGTTCTTACAGAGATTTTACTACTTCAAATTCCAATTAACTTAGCCTTAACTGGAACAATTGAAATTAGTAATTTTCCTATAAATTAAATAGTCTAATATGAATGCAAGACCTAAATTAACTAAAATCAATGCAAGATTATAATTAAATGCAAGTGTTATAAAAATATGATAATGAAATGCGTACTAGGATCCCGAATCCCCTTATATCAATCTCCTTTAATCTTGAATTTTACAACACAATTCAATTATGAAAACCAATATTCCTAATTTGTATAGCAATCTCTCTCGAGTAGAATTACACCCTTTTTTAAATGTGACCGATTATTTTTTTTCACGGATGGGAATATATAAAAAAATACATAAAAGATTTATGAATACTTAAAGATCACGTAAAATGTAGCAGTATATTTCTACCCCTATTAGACTTTACGATAATTAACACTATGTCTAACTTATTTTTCATCTTTTGAGGGTAAAACGAGCCACAATATCCATACAATTATTGATCAAGTAATTGTAGAGAAAAGTAAATTCACGCCAATCATTCAAGAATCGAAAACGTCTTTGAATATAAAAAAGAAATACAATTAAGCATTAAAGATTCATAATACAAGGTTCATCGCAATCTTAACACAAAATTATTTAGGCTAGCAGAATGTCAAAATTAAATAAATAAGGGTAATTGGCACAAAATATCCATACCTTTCAAGTTTATTGTGAAAAAGTCTATACCATTCATTTTCTGACATTTTTGTCCCTACCTTTCACCTTTTATTTTTATTTTTTGGGCGCTGGACGTCCTTTTCACCAATTTTTAATGTATAATGACCAATGGACCATCCTATTTAAATAAAACAAAAAAAAAAAGAAAGGAAAAATGAAGATTAAATTGCAACTACAGGCCCAAAATTTTTAAAAAATTGCAAATTAGTGCAAATTATTATTAAAATATTAAAAATAACAAATAAAAAAACTCTTTCTCAATCCTCTTCACCTCCCCTTCCTTACGCTTGTGATGGTGCCCCTGATGCTGCTGATGGATCTTTTGCATTATTTTCCAAATAATTAACTCAACACCATACAAAAATCAAATCTTGAAAGCCCCAAAACAATTTCCCAAATGTTTCAAATTACTTGAACCCTCATTTTTACTTCTCTCTTTATATACTTTGAGATGGCTTTAGGACAAAATCACTGTCTTTCTGTTCCCCTACACCCTTTTGGCAAACAACTTTTTTATGTGAATCCACGTGTTTATATGCAATCACTTGTTGCTGAAAATGGAGAAATTTGGGAACAATGACAGTTCAAGAAGCTACCATTCAGCTCTCTTTCACATTTCTCTGTCCTTTTGCTTGAGGCGGTTCTTGAATTGGGAAGTTTCTTTCTAGCTCTATTCCATGTAATGTAATGTAAACGTCCCTTGATTTGGGAGGTTGCTTGAGGCGGTTCTTGACAGTTCTTGATTTAGCGTCAGCTCCGGTGGTTTTGGCAGCGGTGGTGGTGGAGGGGTGAGGAAGGGGAGGTGAAGAGGATTTAGAAAGAGTTTTTTTATTTGTTATTTTTAATATTTTAATAATTTATTTGGACTAATTTGCACTTTTTAAAAAGTTTGGACTTATAGTTGCAATTTATTCTTTCTTTTTTCCTTTTTTGTGTTTTATTTAAATAAGAGGGTATATTGATTATTTTACATTAAAAATTGATGAAAATGAGGTCAAGCACAAAGAAAGGTGAAAGGTAGGGGCAAAAATACTAAAAAAAAAAATGAAAAGTATAAACGTTTTCCATAATAAACGTGAAAAGTAGGGACATTTTATACCAATTACCCAATAAATAAAGTTTAAACGATATCACTGAGAAATTAACGGAACATAATTAATATCCAATTTAAAGCTGTCGTCTTTTTCGCAATAATTCAAAAGGGGACCAAGCCTAGTTTATTGTCTACCCTATGTCTGTCTCCTTATGTGTGTATATATCTTTAACCTCAAGCCACCAAATTTTGTGTCTAATTAGAAGTCCGGGTTGAGGCCCAATTGATTTCAATGCCCAATTAGATTAGTGCTTCCTTCGAAGTCCTTCAATTTTCAAACTGTAAAATTTGATCCCTAAATTATCCATTCAATGCCTAATTGATCCTTCTTTATTTTCGAGTTGCTTCAAACGAATCCGTCACTAAAAACAAAAGAAAATTTACCCAAATTAAGTAAAATTAATAATTTGACGACATAATAATTTAGTAATATGACTTAAATAAGTGCAAAACACACACTTATCAGTTAACATCCTTTGTAGATATCCATATTGTATGTTGAGGTTGTTGGAGATAACTTCGACATGATTATCCTCCTTACCCAGTTCAAGTAAATTAATTGGCTATCCAGTTGGACAGACACAAATTTGCATGGATGGTAAAAGAATATTGCCACTATTGGAGGGTTAAGGGTTTTCTACGAATCTGTTGATTTCTTGATCAATCCTTTATTGGCACGAGAAGAATAGCTATTTATGAGTCCTGAGATGTTAAGTCCTGATCCTGTTCGTACAATTTACCTTATTTATTGCTCTAGGCTTTTGTTTTCAACTATAATACAAGCGTAAAATTTACCATACACAAACAACATGCATTATTTCTCTTTTTAATGAATGACTTCCCAAAACTTTTCATTTCCATAATGTCATCTAGTAACTTGAAAAAAGAAGTATAGAAAATAAGAGAAAGATACACACCAAATGGCCCTAAGCTTCTGTTGACTGGTGCATCGTCAGGATGAAACATAGTATCTGTAGACCCTTTTTCTAGGAAGAGCGCCTAAATTTTGAATGCATTATCAAATTGTTTTTGAGGCTTTGTATTCATTCGATAAATCTTGTAGTGGAATCTGCAGATAACTGGAAAAAGATGTTTACGTTATTAATTTAATTAACAGAATTGTTACACTTCAAGATATAGCAGGTGCTTTAATTTTTGGTAGGAAACGTGAAGTTTCCATTGGATGCATTGTAAGCAATTAACCCTAATACCAAAATTTTAGAATTTCATGATTTTTACAAGTGAGTTTAATTGATCAAGAAACATACCTTGATTCATGACAATCAATTGAAGATTTACACTTGCAAAATAAGATTAAAAAAAATGAATGTATTAATTGATGGGTTTCATTCACCTTTATAGTCTGAGAGAAGCAGTTTCATGGGCCATTAAAATAACTGCCAACTTTCTATCAAAGTGGACAGTTATAAAACTGCCACTTCTCAATGGGTCAATAGGATTTTAGGAATATTAACCACTTTTAATTAATTCCTTACATAATTAATTGGTTTTACATCAACAGTTTCATGGACCGTGTAATATTGCTTCGTTATGTGATCTATAACATAATGCGCATATCATAAGCTAAAATCGATCGTACATTGGTCACATAATTTGTCATTGTTAAATGAAGAATAATAAGAGTCATGATGGTTGTATACCATTATTTTGGCATAGCTAATTCCATATACTACAATATTAGTCCCCACCTAACATGACATTAATGAGAAATTCGATCATTGCATTGCAATAATATCTTCAAAAAGACTATCCCTATCAACATTCATATAATCCGTTCATGTACATACACCAACTATTATGACTTATTAGAGAAATGAATTCGTGACCCGTGGAAAATTATTAGAGAAAACACCCACCGACAGAAATAACATGACAGCCGCTTGGCAATGTTGTCGAAAATTCCAAGGTGTGAAATAAAGTTCTGTTCGTATAATCTCACAAGCGTACGTGTTCGTTGTACAAGTAATAATCGTGATGAGAGAGTTATCGTCCCACAGAGAATAAGGATCAATTCTAGTATATTTGATATATTTAAATTCATGTTTGTAATCGAAAGATGATTGATGAATAACTAACTGATTTTTATAACTAAAACTTATGAAATCAATGAAATTGGTTTAAAAATCAAATGTGTGAACGTATTGGATTTTTGACGCCACCGATCCATACTCAGTTCCAATTCTCAACTAGTAATAATTATCTCAATTCATACAATTTCGATAGTTGATAATTTCACTTTTATATATTATTCTTCCCCAAGATATAATAGACTTATGGTTATCACGAGACGATCCCATTCATAGCCCGAATTCAAATGGTAAACATGCATTGGCATTTAGGATTATCATATATGATCGCACACGCCACAAATATTATTCCTAACATTTATTACCCGTGCGTTCCAATAATAGTATTCTACCTCTCGTGAGTTTTCCAACACTACGAATAAGTAATTTATTGTCCTAATGGCGCGCAAACATTAAAAAAATGTAAATATGCATATTATTGAAATCACAACACAAGAATTAACATAAAAACACAAAGCCTCGAATTAAAAACCAAGGATCAAACAGTTTTGTAATCCATCGAATACATGAAGGGAGTTAGCTTAGCATAATGTTAGAATAAAACACATAAAAGAGGAAAGAGATCACTAAAAATTGATGAAACATGATTAATCCCACACTTTTTCTCGGCTTCAGCGTGTTTATGCGGATTTTCCCTTTAATTCGGCTCCTATATGAGTGTATATCACCTTACTGCCACAAGCTACATGTATCTCCAATTATTGCCGACAACCTGTTTGTAATTCCCAGCTGGCACTCAATTTCTTTCTTCCAATATGCTGCCCAATGTTATTGGTGTGTGTATATATATATTAACCAACAGCAGGTCAGCTTTTCTTCCTCCTAGCCGCAATTCCTATTTTATTTCTGGACTTTTTTTCCCAAACATCAGTGTATATGTATATATCCTTTTTCTAGCAAGCAGCCCTTGATTTTTTTGTATGAGTAGGATTCCAAAGTGGCGACAATTCTTGACTTCCCTCATGTCATAGATGACAAAACTGTTTGATCATTAGTTTTTAATTTGAGACTTTGTGTTTTTATGTTAATTCTTGTGTTGTGATTTCAATAATATGCATATTTACATTTTTTTAATGTTTGCGCGCCATTAGGACAATAAATTACTTATTCGTAGTGTTGGAAAACTCACGAGAGGTAGAATACTATTATTGGAACGCACGGGTAATAAATGTTAGGAATAATATTTGTGGCGTGTGCGATCATATATGATAATCCTAAATGCCAATGCATGTTTACCATTTGAATTCGGGCTATGAATGGGATCGTCTCGTGATAACCATAAGTCTATTATATCTTGGGGAAGAATAATATATAAAAGTGAAATTATCAACTATCGAAATTGTATGAATTGAGATAATTATTACTAGTTGAGAATTGGAACTGAGTATGGATCGGTGGCGTCAAAAATCCAATACGTTCACACATTTGATTTTTAAACCAATTTCATTGATTTCATAAGTTTTAGTTATAAAAATCAGTTAGTTATTCATCAATCATCTTTCGATTACAAACATGAATTTAAATATATCAAATATACTAGAATTGATCCTTATTCTCTGTGGGACGATAACTCTCTCATCACGATTATTACTTGTACAACGAACACGTATGCTTGTGAGATTATACGAACAGAACTTTATTTCACACCTTGGAATTTTCGACAACATTGCCAAGCGGCTGTCATGTTATTTCTGTCGGTGGGTGTTTTCTCTAATAATTTTCCACGGGTCACGAATTCATTTCTCTAATAAGTCATAATAGTTGGTGTATGTACATGAACGGATTATATGAATGTTGATAGGGATAGTCTTTTTGAAGATATTATTGCAATGCAATGATCGAATTTCTCATTAATGTCATGTTAGGTGGGGACTAATATTGTAGTATATGGAATTAGCTATGCCAAAATAATGGTATACAACCATCATGACTCTTATTATTCTTCATTTAACAATGACAAATTATGTGACCAATGTACGATCGATTTTAGCTTATGATATGCGCATTATGTTATAGATCACATAACGAAGCAATATTACACGGTCCATGAAACTGTTGATGTAAAACCAATTAATTATGGCTAATGTGATATTATTAAGGAATTAATTAAAAGTGGTTAATATTCCTAAAATCCTATTGACCCATTGAGAAGTGGCAGTTTTATAACTGTCCACTTTGATAGAAAGTTGGCAGTTATTTTAATGGCCCATGAAACTGCTTCTCTCAGACTATAAAGGTGAATGAAACCCATCAATTAATACATTCATTTTTTTTAATCTTATTTTGCAAGTGTAAATCTTCAATTGATTGTCATGAATCAAGGTATGTTTCTTGATCAATTAAACTCACTTGTAAAAATCATGAAATTCTAAAATTTTGGTATTAGGGTTAATTGCTTACAATGCATCCAATGGAAACTTCACGTTTCCTACCAAAAATTAAAGCACCTGCTATATCTTGAAGTGTAACAATTCTGTTAATTAAATTAATAACGTAAACATCTTTTTCCAGTTATCTGCAGATTCCACTACAAGATTTATCGAATGAATACAAAGCCTCAAAAACAATTTGATAATGCATTCAAAATTTAGGCGCTCTTCCTAGAAAAAGGGTCTACAGATACTATGTTTCATCCTGACGATGCACCAGTCAACAGAAGCTTAGGGCCATTTGGTGTGTATCTTTCTCTTATTTTCTATACTTCTTTTTTCAAGTTACTAGATGACATTATGGAAATGAAAAGTTTTGGGAAGTCATTCATTAAAAAGAGAAATAATGCATGTTGTTTGTGTATGGTAAATTTTACGCTTGTATTATAGTTGAAAACAAAAGCCTAGAGCAATAAATAAGGTAAATTGTACGAACAGGATCAGGACTTAACATCTCAGGACTCATAAATAGCTATTCTTCTCGTGCCAATAAAGGATTGATCAAGAAATCAACAGATTCGTAGAAAACCCTTAACCCTCCAATAGTGGCAATATTCTTTTACCATCCATGCAAATTTGTGTCTGTCCAACTGGATAGCCAATTAATTTACTTGAACTGGGTAAGGAGGATAATCATGTCGAAGTTATCTCCAACAACCTCAACATACAATATGGATATCTACAAAGGATGTTAACTGATAAGTGTGTGTTTTGCACTTATTTAAGTCATATTACTAAATTATTATGTCGTCAAATTTTTAATTTTACTTAATTTGGGTAAATTTTCTTTTTTTTTTAGTGACGGATTCGTTTGAAGCAACTCGAAAATAAAGAAGGATCAATTAGGCATTGAATGGATAATTTAGGGATCAAATTTTACAGTTTGAAAATTGAAGGACTTCGAAGGAAGCACTAATCTAATTGGGCATTGAAATCAATTGGGCCTCAACCCGGACTTCTAATTAGACACAAAATTTGGTGGCTTGAGGTTAAAGATATATACACACATAAGGAGACAGACATAGGGTAGACAATAAACTAGGCTTGGTCCCCTTTTGAATTATTGCGAAAAAGACGACAGCTTTAAATTGGATATTAATTATGTTCCGTTAATTTCTCAGTGATATCGTTTAAACTTTATTTATTGGGTAATTGGTATAAAATGTCCCTACTTTTCACGTTTATTATGGAAAACGTTTATACTTTTCATTTTTTTTTTTAGTATTTTTGCCCCTACCTTTCACCTTTCTTTGTGCTTGACCTCATTTTCATCAATTTTTAATGTAAAATAATCAATATACCCTCTTATTTAAATAAAACACAAAAAAGGAAAAAAGAAAGAATAAATTGCAACTATAAGTCCAAACTTTTTAAAAAGTGCAAATTAGTCCAAATAAATTATTAAAATATTAAAAATAACAAATAAAAAAACTCTTTCTAAATCCTCTTCACCTCCCCTTCCTCACCCCTCCACCACCACCGCTGCCAAAACCACCGGAGCTGACGCTAAATCAAGAACTGTCAAGAACCGCCTCAAGCAACCTCCCAAATCAAGGGACGTTTACATTACATTACATGGAATAGAGCTAGAAAGAAACTTCCCAATTCAAGAACCGCCTCAAGCAAAAGGACAGAGAAATGTGAAAGAGAGCTGAATGGTAGCTTCTTGAACTGTCATTGTTCCCAAATTTCTCCATTTTCAGCAACAAGTGATTGCATATAAACACGTGGATTCACATAAAAAAGTTGTTTGCCAAAAGGGTGTAGGGGAACAGAAAGACAGTGATTTTGTCCTAAAGCCATCTCAAAGTATATAAAGAGAGAAGTAAAAATGAGGGTTCAAGTAATTTGAAACATTTGGGAAATTGTTTTGGGGCTTTCAAGATTTGATTTTTGTATGGTGTTGAGTTAATTATTTGGAAAATAATGCAAAAGATCCATCAGCAGCATCAGGGGCACCATCACAAGCGTAAGGAAGGGGAGGTGAAGAGGATTGAGAAAGAGTTTTTTTATTTGTTATTTTTAATATTTTAATAATAATTTGCACTAATTTGCAATTTTTTAAAAATTTTGGGCCTGTAGTTGCAATTTAATCTTCATTTTTCCTTTCTTTTTTTTTTTGTTTTATTTAAATAGGATGGTCCATTGGTCATTATACATTAAAAATTGGTGAAAAGGACGTCCAGCGCCCAAAAAATAAAAATAAAAGGTGAAAGGTAGGGACAAAAATGTCAGAAAATGAATGGTATAGACTTTTTCACAATAAACTTGAAAGGTATGGATATTTTGTGCCAATTACCCTTATTTATTTAATTTTGACATTCTGCTAGCCTAAATAATTTTGTGTTAAGATTGCGATGAACCTTGTATTATGAATCTTTAATGCTTAATTGTATTTCTTTTTTATATTCAAAGACGTTTTCGATTCTTGAATGATTGGCGTGAATTTACTTTTCTCTACAATTACTTGATCAATAATTGTATGGATATTGTGGCTCGTTTTACCCTCAAAAGATGAAAAATAAGTTAGACATAGTGTTAATTATCGTAAAGTCTAATAGGGGTAGAAATATACTGCTACATTTTACGTGATCTTTAAGTATTCATAAATCTTTTATGTATTTTTTTATATATTCCCA
>NW_019229365.1:187092-222924 GCF_002742605.1 Olea europaea var. sylvestris
AAGGATTGATAAATGAAAAACAACAATCTTCAAAGAAAAATCAAGAATTCTATAACTTGGCTTTGATACCACATGTAAGCAATTAACATAATACCAAGATCTTAGAATTCTATGATTTTCTTGAGTATAAATGATCAAGAAACATGCATTGATCCATGTGAATTAGTTGAAGATTTAGACATGTAAAATAAAATAAAAAGGAAAAACAAGAAACCGTTCTCTCCTTTTTCATCTCTGTAATTAAATGTATTAATTGGTGGGTTTCACTCATGTTTATAGGCAAAGAGATATAGTTAAATGGGCCATTAAAATACTAATTATTTCTCAGGTACTTTACCTTAATTCATAAGTCAACCAAAAAAAAATAAGGATTGATAAATGAAAAACAACAATCTTCAAAGAAAAATCAAGAATTCTATAACTTGGCTTTGATACCACATGTAAGCAATTAACATAATACCAAGATCTTAGAATTCTATTATTTTCTTGAGTTTAAATGATCAAGAAACATGCATTGATCCATGACAATTAGTTGAAGATTAAGACATGTAAAATAAGATAAAAAGGAAAAAACAAGAAACCGTTCTCTCCTTTTTCATCTCTGTAATTAAATGTATTAATTGGTGGGTTTCACTCATGTTTATAGGCAAAGAGATATAGTTAAATGGGCCATTAAAATAACTAACCACATTCCATCAAAGTGGACAGTGATAAAACTGTCACTTCTTAATGGGCCAATATGTTTTTAGGAATATTGACCACTTTTAATTAATTATTCTACAATATTACATGGCTACAATTAATTGGTTTTACATGCATATGAACTTAGGGTTCACAATTCAGGGATGCTTAGTTTGTGCTGCTGCACAACTTTCCCATTTTAACTGATGGCTTTGAGAAAATTAATAATGAACAAAAATTTAATAAATAGAGAGGGAGAAAGAAATAGGGTGTCTACTGGGAGGACGGGCAGTGGGAGTCGCGAAGAGGCAAATAAATAAAAAATAATAAAAATAGTTATCTGAGCAACCTCGAATAACTATTAGAAGTTGAGTATGACCCAAATTCTTTGATGAAGATAATTGAGAATTCTAATTAAAGTGCACATTAAAAAGAATTCTATTTGGAATGCTTTTGAAATCCTATTTAAAGTTTATTGGCTAATTCTAGTTGAAGTTTTATTTGGAAGCCCTATCGGGAGTTGAAATTTGTCTTGGACTCAAAGAGATCAAGATAAGGAAATTTTTAGGCATTTTATTTCATCAACAACTCTACTTTTAGGACTTGGATTGTCTCTATATATATTTGACTCATTTTTCAATTTATGTATTGTTGAAATTGTATTTTTCTCGTCATTGATTGTTAATTAATAAAATTACTCGGTCCCTTTGCTAGTCTCTTTTCTTGCTTGTGCAATTAGTACTTCATATAGTGCCATACTTGACTCTCCGTTCTCGACAAGTGGTATCAAATCTATTGGTTGTGATTTTGTTTGAGATTTCTTTGTTATCGATGGCTACCATGAAGTATGAAATTTCGCTTTTGGATCTCAAATTTATGTATTGTTGAAATTGTATTTTTCTCGTCATTGATTGTTAATTAATAAAATTACTCGGTCCCTTTGCTAGTCTCTTTTCTTGCTTGTGCAATTAGTACTTCATATAGTGCCATACTTGACTCTCCGTTCTCGACAAGTGGTATCAAATCTATTGGTTGTGATTTTGTTTGAGATTTCTTTGTTATCGATGGCTACCATGAAGTATGAAATTTCGCTTTTGGATCTCAATATAAGATTTTAATTGTGGCTAGTGAAGATGCGAGCTATTCTAGCGTAAATGGATTTAGATGATGTATTGTTAGGATTTAACAAGATGCCTACAATTTGGACAATAGAAGAGAAGTAACGGAAGGATCAAAAGGTACTTTTGCAAAGATATCATCATCTATCTAACAACATTCTTCAAGACGTTTAGAAGGAAAAGACATATACTGCATTGTGGTTGAAGTTGGAGTAACTGTACACGACGAAAGTTTGACAAGCAAGTTGCATCTAAAGTAGAGGCTATATTCTCATTGCATTGCAGAAGGAGCATCTTTAGAAGACCATCTGGCCATATTCAAAGTGATCATCGCTGATTTGGAAATGTTAGAGATAAAATACGATGAAGAAAACCTGGTCTTGATCATGTTGTGCTCATTGCTTACTTCGTTTTCGTCGTTTAGAGACACGATTTTGTATGGTCGTGACATACTCACTATTAAAGATGTCTATGATGCGTCATTTTCAAAGAAGAAGACGAAGAATCTGATTGAAGCCGAGTCCAGAGGTAAAGAAGCTCTTGTGGTTCATGATGATCGACGAAGAAAGTAAGTCAATGGTGAATTTCAAAAATCAAGTTCGTTTCTATTGCAAGAAAAAAGGATACATTAAGAGAAATTGCAAAAAATTGTAGAATAAAGATACTTCAGCTACAAATCATGGGAAACAATCAAACACTTCGGAGGAGACCAACATAGTTGAGGACTATTTGAGTGATGGAAAATTCTTGTTGATTTCTAACATGGAATTTAAATTAGATGAGGAGTGGATTTTGGATACCGCTTGTACGTTCTATACGTGTATCAATCGGGATTTGTTTGAAGCATATGAAATGTTGATACAAGGCATCATTATTATGAGAAACAACGAACCATGTCGAGTATCTGGTATTGGCATGGTTGGATTAAAGTTGATGGATGGGACAATTAGGACACTTGGCCAGGTTCGACATGTTTTAGATTTGAAGAAGAATCTCAACTCCCTGAGTATCCTTGACTCGAAGGTTTATGAGTTCTTTGAAGGAGGTAAAGTCTTAAAGGTCCGAAAGGGTGTCCATGTTGTATTGGAAGGACCGATGAGGTCACAATTATAATCTTGCAAGGTTGGGCAGAATTGGTGAAGAAAAGTCAGCACAAGTTTAGTACCATGGTGGAGATTCAATTCGGTACTGTACCTTTGGGATTTGCCTCTAGGTCCATATTGAAGAATGTTACTCAGTAGAGTTTGGAGAATATGGATAACACCGTTTTTTCACCATTGTCTATGGTTTCGTCGTATTCAACTACTATAAATAAACCCATGGGAGATAGGTACGAGGATACTAATGTGGTTGTGCATGCTTTTGGGGTTTTTAATGGTGTCGAGATTAGCAAGGAGCCTTCGGTGAAAACATTGAGAATTGGTTCTACTATAGGGTGTGTTTCGCCCTATTTGGTAAATTTTGAATTCCTTGTGAGAATTTTGGGAGCCCGGTATGAGTTCAGGTATCATTTGTGGATATTTTCGATGAGAAAGAGTAATTTTTCGTAACGTGGAGAAATTTGGTTTTGGTTGAAGAGTTCACTCTATTTTGCTGTAGTCGGATTTATTTTTCCAGGCGAAAAAATTTTGGAGTTTCGCTCGTTAAGGTGAATATTGTTAGAATTTGGATGCGACCCGAATTGTTTGATGAAAGTAATTGAGAATTCTAATTAAAGTGCTCATTAAGAATAATTTTATTTTGGAATGCTTTCGAAATCCTATTCGAAGTATAGTGGCAAATTCTAGTTGAAGTTTTATTTGGAAGCCCAGTGGGAGTTGAAATTTGTGTTGGACTTAAAAAGATTAAGATAAGAAAATTTTTGGGCATTCTATTTCATCCACATTTTTGCTTCTACGGCTTGGATTGTCCCTATATATATTTGACTCTTCTCTACAGTTTATGTATTACTTAAATTATATTTTTCTCTCTATTAGTTGTCAATTAATAAAATTACTTGGTTCCTTTGCTTCCGCGATCAACAATTCATATTGTGCCATACTTATCTCTTAGTTCCCAGCAATAACAAGTAAACAATAAGCATATTTTAACACTTACTAAATTTTTTATTTAAATTAGGGGTAGCAATGGGCCGAGTCAAGCCAGCTCGACCCTTATACCCACGAGCTCGGCTCGTGCTCATTATGAGCGGAGCTTGCGGCTCATTACTCGAGGGGTAAGCTTGGCTCACGAGCTCATGAATTTATTTTTTTAAAAAATAGATAATATATAAACCCTTCTTCTCTATCCGAGTTTGGGACCAGTTACTTTAATTCTAAGTAGGCGGAGTTAAAAATTGAACATGAACAACTTGTAACGTGCACATTTTTTTAAACAAAATTAAAAATGATATTATAAAATAACAAATTATGATTAATATGGTTAAATTAAATATAATTTACCGGACCACAAGAAATTTTGGTATATTTATTTTGGAGTCGAAAATGAGCGTTTTGTCAATCCTTCATATACATTAACACTTCCAAAATATCTTCTTTTAGTCGGCTCCTGACCTCGGACAAAACCCTCTTACCTGCACTAAAAGTAGACTCCGAAGTTACAGTGCTAACTGAATGTGTTATTAAGTCTTTTGCGATTGCAGAAAGTATTGGCCATCGTCGTTTGTACTTTCATCAAAATTAAATAACCTCTTCAAAACTTTCCTTTAATTGTTTTGTTGGTGGACATATTATGATTAAAGTGATCAATTAATTCAGTAGGCAATGTATTTAAACTTAACCCTGATGTTTAATTACATGTAGAAGACAAAGTATTACTAGATGAACCTATTGCATTTGCATCATATTTATATGTGTCAATGCCTTCGAATAAAGTTAATATTTTACTGTAATCTTCTTCAAATCAGTGGAAGAAGTAGGTGCAGAGGGTACTGAATTAATATTTGTACCCATTCGTTCGTATATAATTTATACATTTCACATAAGATATGTTCTAAGTTTTTATACCTGATAGGTATATTAAAAGTTAAAGCTTTTGAAATTTGATTAATTACATATTTAGTTCCTAATATGTTATATCGGAGGTCCATGATACATACTAAAGGAAATAGCACAGGTAAGCCTTTTCAATAATTTCTAAACTTTAATTCCATAGAATATATAATTGCACTAAAATTGGGGTCATTTTTGTATTTATGAAATGTCCTTACAATTATATAAAGACGTTTGAGCACCATACAGCTGATGAGATAGTAAACTCCAGATAAAATATTTGTTGTGTCATAAAAACTTGTTAATTTTTTTTTGGTAACTTTTAAAGCTAAAAATCAATCGGATTCATTTAAAATAGTGTCGTCATCATTTTCAATATGCCTATTGTTATAATGTAATACCTCGAATATCACGTTACATATTTGGCTAATATAATTCGTGCATTTCATGTTATTTACAATGTTATTCACATCAATTTTACCTAATTGCTTTTTCTTAAAATGGTGCCGTTACATATTTGGCTAATATAATTCGTGCATTTCATGTTATTTACAATGTTATTCGCATCAATTTTACCTAATTGCTTTTTCTTAAAATGGTGCATTTGATTATGGAGGTTTTAAGATTATAGTCTTCGACTCCTCGACCTTGGTGGTGAATCTTACATTGAGCTATGATAAAAAATTAGGTTAATGTTGGAGATTGACTTGGTAAGCAATGAGAGTATCGGAAAGGTCGGAATTAGTATCAACAAAGGTTCAACTTTCCATTTGGTTGATCAAGGTAACCTTAAACCCTAGATAGGTGATTGACACATTTAGAGCATGAAACATGCTCAAAATGAAATAAGATAAGGTTTATATTATGTTATAAATATTAATGTGCAAATCATTGAAATTGTTCGAGAATCGGTTGTCCATCGGGTAAGTAATTAAATGAACGGTTAAGGAATTAGCTCTTTAATATATTTTGGGATATTAGGACAAGTAAGATGGATTTTAAAGGCACCAAAATAAACCGAGGATACTTGATTTGTACCGCAAGGATTGGTACAAAATCAGATTTTAACCACAGGAGACCACCTCATGCTTTGTACACGTCATGTCTATTGACTTGTCCTTGTAATGGTCAATTCCTTCACCCTTAAGCATTAACCACGTCTATCACTTCTTTTGGACTTCCTATATGTGGTATATTATCCCTAAGTTTCATGCAAATCATCCAAAGATAGGTACAAATTCAGAATGTACTAAAAGGATACACCTCCTACTTAACATGTCTTGACTTGTCACTCTAACTTCTAATTACATCAGCCTTAAGTCCTCCAGAACGTCTTCTAAACCCTTAGTACTTTATATAGGATAGGTATACATCTTTTAAGTCACATACGGCTCCATATAAGTAAGGAAAAAGTCAAATTTGGCTACATGAAGCCACATCTTGCTTGCACACTTCATGCTTGAATCCACTTGTCCTTTAATCACATTTTCTTAATCCTTAAGGAAGAGTCACGCCCCCAACCCCTTTACGACTCTATATACACCTTTTACCAACATGTTTATCATTCAAGTTATCCCCAATCGACCACCAGTTTAAAGAGAAAGCAAAAGGAACAGAGAGAAGCAGAAACAAGGAGCTGAAAACTGAATTTCTGGATAGGTAAGTTTAGCTCACTATTTTGAAGATTGTTTTCATTGTCTTTGAGGATATTATAATCTCTTAAGCCTCTGAAATTACTTGATATTATGTTGGGGTTGGTGTTTGAGGTGTTATTATGGAAAAAAGAGTGAAAATTATTGGAGATATATTAAGTGAAACAAGTAAGGATAGAAATCGCATAATTGCTAGATTCTACCAATTCAACGCTTGATTTTGGATGATCGTAAGAGTATAACTTATATATATCAATATGTATGTTTTTATATGCAAGCAATAAGTATAGAAATGATTTTTAATGGCCTAGAATTTTATTGGTGGCATACTAATACAATGGAAACCAAAAACCGTCACAGGGAAACTGCCTTCACATACGTGTTGTGAAAAACGGAGCTATTTTGAAGTTACAAACCCTTCATTTGTCATAACTTTATGACAAGATTACCTTCACATACATGTTATAAAAGTTTGATAAAATTTGGGAGTCGTTTGATATAGTTAAGAGCGTAAAAAAGGATTGGAAAAATAATTTGACGATTATGGAAACCTGAAGACAGATTCTGTCCATTTGCATGTTTAATGTAGTTTCAACCTTTACATGTCCATTAATTATCTCTTGGGCCTAGAAAATAGATTCTAAGAAGTGCTAGATTGTTAACAACAACTGGATGATGTTGACGTTCATAATTGTACTTGAGAAATAATGAGATTTAAGGGACTAGTTTAAAATGGGATCGGTAACTTGGAATGATGATGTCGTCTAAATTATTTTGGAGTGAATGGACATGTTTTTGGATTATATGTGTTAAGGTTATTAAATTGAGAATTGTGTTTAATATTAAATGTAATACATGTGGTTTTCTGACTCTAGGAGAAAAAGGAAAATTGGTCTACACTCTATAGAAAGATCACACACAAGGGCAAGAATGTAAATAAAAATCCATTCACAACTATGATACAAGAACATAATATTTGTGAAATAATAATGATGGCACATTTACATAGCTTTGATAACAAGCTCATTGTATGTCATATGATGGTTATGATTATTGCGTATGTGGTTTTGGAACATATTGACATTAATGTTGATAACAACATATGTCCATGGTTGAAAATCTAAAATGCACAACATGATTTTAAAATTGAGTTTTACCTTATAAATATTTTGTTGACCACTACTAGGACACTGAAGCTTGTGAGACATGCTTGTGTAATATATTTTTGGCATCATGGATGATACTTCCTGAGTGATTGTAAAGGTAGATACGGATGGGCCTTTGCTAATCATGGGGGAGTGGATCACTCGATTGTGTCATTGTGATGTTATGATTATTGGTGCTACCGGATGGGGTACTCGGGTGATCATAGGGGCAGTTAGGGGATAGCCTTTAGTGGTCACAAGATGGTGGTCCACTCGTTAGTGTCGTTTTCATATTGGTCATTTGGTTATTGATTATTGTGCAGAGCTCTATCCAGTACATAGTAGGTGAGTCAAGAGCCCAATGAAAGATTTCAAATGAAGTTATTTTGAGTTGACTTCAAGAATACTTGAATATGTTGCATCTTTAGCGTAATGTTAAAAATAAATGGCATGATGTCATATATTATTGTTACTCATACTAATAATATGCATGATTATTGTTTACTGAGGATTAGCTTATATAGTTCTTGTATTGTAGGTGAGCATGGGACTTCATAGAAGTCAAGGCTAGCGTGGAGCTCTTACGAGATTTTAGAGTTCAATGTACATGGATGACGACCTATAGGGTTATCTTTTGGGCTATTGTTTTGGTCTTATAATCTGTTGTATTATATTTGGAGAATCCTATACTATACATATGACTTTTGAAATGGTATCGTAGATACTTTTGGAATCCTTAAAATAAATATGTTGAAATTTGATTATATAGTATTTGGTCATAACATACCATATGTGCATCATATGGGACTAGACGAGAATACACAGGGACCTTATTGTGAAGATGCTTATTTCATTTTATCTTTAAAAAAATGTATGAAATCATATGTCTAGGCTAAGTCATCAATATCATTTCTACATAGGCTAATGTATGGTTGTCTATATATTTTGGGTGTGACAAATAAAACTCAGTTATTAAATGTTCAAAACTTTCGTATGACTTTAATAATAAGTAGGAGCTCCATCTATGACCTACATCCCTAACAAATATTTTAGCATTCGTCACCCCAAGTTCGACACAAAATTCCTCAAATGCTTGTTTTCTACTAAGAGAGATTGTGATATATATATTAGTGCATTCCTAATTCTTTGCATTTCATCTTTAATACATTTCAAACCATTTTGCACAATTAAATTAAAATATGACACATACTACGAGTATGAAAGAAATAACCATCGAAATCAGGTTGCATTAACTTGCACAATTTATCGATAACTACTTTATTAACACTAGCATTGTCGAATCTAAAAGAACGAATTTTACTCTCCTAATGATATTCTCTAATAATGGTGATAATGACATTATATATATTGTTAGCGCTATGAGGGAATTCAATAATTTTAAAAGTAATAATTTTTTTATGCATATATCAAAGTGGGTCTATGTAGTACGTCGTTTCAGCAATATAAGTTCCTTTATTAATCCCTTTCCATATATTCGAAGTTAAAGATATAAAACCCTATATTTTTGCAAATCAATAATCAATTGTTGTTTTGTTTGAAGGAAATATTATATTGTATCTAAATGAAGAGTGTTTCAACTTACCCCAACATATTTCAGTTGAAGATATTCTTTTACGTATGAGACGAAATGTTGGTTGTCCGCTATTGCTAAAGGCAACTCGGGACCAGAAACAGGTTTTACCATTCCCATTCGAGCATTCTCCTTTGAATACATTCATGCGGTGAGGGACGAAGTTGTAGAGCGATGCCTAGAATATCAAGTTACAGTTCTGTATGACCAACTTCAAGAAGTCCATGTTTGGCCGTACATGCTTTGTAGTGATGGTTGAAGTAGATGGTATCAATACCTTTTTGCATCAGGAATGTCTAGTTCAGGTTTCTCCTCCTCTTGGAGAACATCAACATCATCCAAATCAATTAGATTTTTATTTCTATGTGCAACAAAATTTGGAGTATCTTCAATAATGGGTAAGTCATTTAATACGGAAAATTGATTTTGATATTGACTTTGCGACGTCATAGGTGATTCTCCTTTGACACTAAAGAAGCTCTCAACAAATGAGTATGGATCCATTTGTGAATTGTGATGAAATTAAAAATGTATAAATGATATATAATAAGTATTAAGACTTGAGTAAAGAGTACGGAAAAAACTATAATGTGTTTAAGGTTGTGCCTTTGTAGTATGAAAATTGAATGAATTGAAATTGAAGATAATGAAATTACAAAAATGAATGTATATGATATAATTGTTCATAATTGTGAAATAGCACTAGAGGGAGTTGTTGATGTTGTGTGAAAAAATGGGTTATGTTTATGGGTATTTATAGAGAGAAACTAAAAAAAAAAAAAATAAAAAAAAAATTCAGCGACTGTTGTAACCAAGTTAAAAGTTCAGTGACCAAAACAGTCACCATGAGCCTAAGCTCATGGCCCAAGATTGTGGCTCGCTTCCAACGAGCCCAGCTCGTGGCTCATTCGTTGGTAAGCCGAGTTGGTTCAGCTCGCCAAACGGGTCGACCCGCTTTGCTCTGGCTCGAGCTCACCCACGAGCGCTTTTTTTACTAGCTGAGTGGCACACCTGTAAGTTGAATAGACACATTTTCATGCTTATATCTTTGTTAATTGAAGTCACTTTTGTGGGAAAGTTGTTATGGCACAAAAGATAAGGATGATGTAATCAAATATTCCTTGAGCAGTCAATTTCAAAATAAAATAATTCTCAGAGTTGGAAAAATTATTAATGACAAAAGTTGATTATTAAGTTTCTATTTCATACTGCAATTATGCGATACCGAAAATTGAATATTTTGTTGAACAAAAACACATCTTAAGATTAAATGGAATGCCCTCCCAGTGTAAACCATTTTAAGTGGAATGTGAATAATTAATCCAAACTGTTCTTCATTGTGAAAAAATGTTTAACATCACTATTTTTTTGTTCCTTGTTTTTTTTTGTTGGGAACCTAATAGGTCACACACAAAAGAAGAACTAGAATAATGAGATTTACCAATTAATTAATTGACAAGTGTTGAATAATTAATTGGGTTGCTTGTTGTAGCCCGGATTAATTAATTCATGGACCAATTTTAATTAATTAGATTAATTAAATATTAAACAAGATTAAGTTAAGAGACGGGTCAAGTCCACTTGGACTTATATTAATAGGTTGCTATGGTTTGAAAAATCAATAAAGAATACAATTTCACATTCCCGTTAGCACAAGAAAAGAAAACTTAGTTCTCTCAATCTTGTTCCCTATGTGGATTTTCATTGGAGGCTAGAAAATTGGACAACAGCAGATTGCAGATTGGAAGTGTTCTTCAAGGAATTCATCAAAGGTTTGATTCTTTATCACAAGTTCTCTCTAATCACAAAGAAAATCATTGGCGAAAATTGAAATTTTTTTTATTTTTTGTTGTGCATGATTATGTAAATTCCCAACATCTTTTTGGTTACTTGACTTTGTGCACTCTTCCTATTTGCATACACACCATCTATCTCATCAGACATGGAAGGAGATTGCTATGAAGATTGTCTCATTACACACATCTTTGTCATTTCTCTTGAAGAAGGAGAAGCAGCAGCACAATTATCAGCTGATGGATTGGCACCCATGAACTCTTGTACTAGTTCACAGCTGCCAACCTCTGAAAATCTTAGCAAACCTCAGTGCAATCTTCTTGTTTCTGAAAAGTAACCTGCAAATGAAGCAATGGCACAATTTCCATTCAACGGATTATTTTCCTACTCAAATGCAATCTTCCTGTTTCTGAAATGAAACCTATCAATGAAATTTGCTATTGAGCTTCTACATGGTTTAAAATATAGTAATTTGGTATCTGCTGCTACTACTACTGCAGCAGTAATTTCAGTTTGCAAAGTAAAGGGCAAGGAACTTTGGTTGACACCAATCTGTATCTGAATTTTTTTTGTGACCAAAAATGAAGCTTGGAGCCAAAATGAAAACTAGTACTAGAGCTGGACCAAAACCAATTACATCAATGCCCTTACCTAGCTTTAATATACTAATTAAAAAAATTACAATGGAATGTGATGAATCTCTTGATGTTTCCAAGCCTATGACATAGAAAGAATTAATTTCTCTTCATAACTCAAAAACTAAAACGCCTTTGTAGGAATTGTGCCAAGCCCGTGCAGGAATTGTGCTAATATCTCGTGTGCTAAAGGTAGTGAAACAGTTAGTTACCTCCTGGAGATCTCATTTTGTATGTATCTCCCTACTTATACAGAAATTAACGACATTGTTGGGACAAAGCCTGCTTTACCTCCTGGAGATCACATGATGTTACTATTGCAACTCTAATTACTTCAACTTTAAAGCCAAACGAAGAATTTGAAAAACTTATTAAAGAATATGGAGGATGCCATAATCTAAGGCAAGTCCTTTACTGGACCCAAGCCGAACATGTTTGCTTTAGCCACTTTAAAATCTTATACGGTGGCATCTCCCAATGCAAACATGGACACATTGATGAAGTGAGATGTGCAAACGAAGTGCAAACCTAGGATTTGCTATAAATACAAAATCTGAACTGGATCCAAGATATCATAAGCCTAGCATATACTTTAATAGCTTGTTAATTTAAAAAAAAACAATAAGAATTTTTTTTTATCATGCTATATGATCTGTAGCTTAAAGATATGTCCCAATTCATTAGGCTTTTTGATACAATCAAATAAAAAGCTCGAAGGGCACTATATTCTAGGAGCCCAAACTATATAATTGAGTAAACCTTTCTCTGTATGTTGCGGGTCAAGTCCTTCTCGTCCCTCCTAAGTAAGATTAAAGTGATAAGAATGACTTCATTATATGGATGTAATAAGATTATCTATTAATGTGTAGATTTTACATGAAAGGGATTTTGCTACTTGTACATGGTGAATCACCCTATATAAGTGCCAGATACAGTCTAACACTGTATTCTATAAGCAGTATTCAATTACAGGATGCCACACGACATCCTGTGAAGCTATATGTTTCTGTACATACAGTGAAGTCCATATGAAAGATATGTATGATAATTCGTATCTTGTCAAGTCTGTAACTATAGCAAAGTCCATATGAAATATATGTATGATAATGAATTTTATTAAGTTTCTTCATTTCTTTGTCCTTTGTTTTGAAGTGGTAGACATATGAGACTCAAAATCTAATGCTAAAAGGTGAGGAGGTTCAAGTCCTCGCCTACAAAACCTACTGCAAGAATCAAGTCACAAAGCATGGTACATTAGTGTTATGGAGGTTTGGTGGAATATATCTGACGAAGGTAGCACAGGAGTCAATTGAAACCCTACTCGATTTTCTCAAGTCCATCAATTTTTTTCCAGTCTCTACTTAATACACACACACATGAAAAAAGAAAAGAAGGAAATTCATATGTATCAGAGAATGTGAGATTAATAAATAGAAAAAAATTATGAATCCATGTGAAAATTATTTAATGGGAAAATATGTAATAGAAAATGAGTTTGAGAAAAAATATATTTTTAAATAAGTTGTGTGCACAAAAGCGAAGTGTTTTATTAGCTCGTGCAGTAGGTATTGGCACAATTCTTTCACAGCTTTTCCTCGCGTGCTAGCTATGTGCCTCAGTTTATGACTTTTGTACTAGTAGAGAACCTAATTCTTTCTAATTCATTTGCTTGGAAATAGCAAAAGCTCGAGTACCTTTCCTTATTCATAATGACATGAATAAGTACACAAGGATAAAAAATATATTGACAGTTCAAAACAAATTAATTAATGATAATTTATAGTCATTAATTAGTGAAAATAAAATTGAATTGAAACAGGAAAATGTAGAGAACACATGGGAAAGGTTAGTGTTGGGTAAATTGTTGTCAAACAACATACCAAACTATGATGCAACTAGGTATAATTTTTCTCAGTCGACATTCACCAATTGACTGAACTAAAAGTCAACTCTTCACCACTCGACCTAAAATCATTTGGGCCATTTGAAACAACCTGATTTTATCAATGTTGCTCATGGCCCATTTTTCGACTCCTTGGATGACTTATGATAAATGACCTACTTAGTAATTCACTTGACCACTTATTGGGCTTAGCCTACTTATATATATATATATATATATATATATATATATAGTGTCTTGTGTGTGGCCCTAAAGCAGTAGTTGTGTCTCTCGATTTTACAAAACTTTAGAGGTAGTTTGCTCTGGTAAATTAGCTTATCTCATTTAATTTTCAACACTAGTACGTTAATATGTGGCTTGAAAATAGGATTGAAGTTACCGTGTGGGATAACTATTGCTTGTGCTAGAAAGTACGAACTGTTTGCCTTTAATTGTTACGTGATTGAATTATTCATTTGATAAAATCAGCTTATTAAATCTGTGATATATTGTGTGTGAAATTGTTTTGGTTGGCATACTTCCTCACTGCACTGTTAATTCTATTAGAACGTGTAGAATTTACTAGTTTGGACATTCCCTTGATCTAAAATCGAGAATCTTACGAAACTTTGGGAATCTAGAATGATGTATATTGTTTAAGACCTTAAGCCTACTTTGTGTGGCTTAATTGTGATTATGTGTTTTTGATCGATTCGTAAAAATGGTAACTTTCAACATTGACTTGGGAATTTTTTATGAAAAATGTGATTTTTTAATCTGGCAGCAAGATTTAAGAGATATTTTGGTTCAACAAAAGGTTTCAAAGGCCATTGATGGCAATTCTTCTGCCAATTTCAAAAAAACAAAAGAAAGAAGTCGATGACTTTGCTTATATTTCAATAATTTTACATGCTATTTTGAAAAGTGGGTAAACTTAAAATCTCGAATAAGCTTTACTTGAGTGTTTCCTCAGTTTTAAAATGGATTGTTCAAAAGATCTAGATAAAAATTTAGATGTGTAACAAACTTGTTCAAGCTATTGTTAATTGTGAAGAGTCAATTTTTGAAACCTACAAGGTTATAATTTTGCTTAATTCCATACCCGATACTTATAATAAAGTTAAGAATGCAATTAAGTATAGTAGAGACACTTTGAGGCTCGAAATTTTCATTAACTCTCTCAGACGTATGGAGATAGAGATTAAATATGAAAAATATGATAAGAAATATGGTGAGATTTACATGATGAGAGATAGAACTCAATTGAGGCAAAACAATCATGATGGGTTCTAAAGTAGTGGTGAATCAAATAGTAATTGAGGTAAAAAGAAGGCAATGGTATGTTGATATCAAAATCTAGGACCAAAGTTAAAAAACACTATGCCTGTGGGAACATTTAGCATTTTATAAAAGATTACTATAAAAAAGGGTAATTTAAAGGGTAAGAAAAGAAATGAAGTAAATGTGTTATCTTCTACTTCCAATACTAATGATTGTGAAGTTTATATGATTATAAGTTCTGTTGCTTATCTTGCTGAATTGAATCTAACTATCGATTCTCATTTGCATGACTGGATACTTGATTTCAGTGCATCTTTTCATGTGACATAACAAAAAGACTGGTATGAAATTTTGCATGAATGAAATGATGCGCATGTTGTGTTATGTGACAATTTTACTTATATTCTTTAAAGTTTAACACTGGTTTTTTGTATACTTTAAGAAATGTTAGATACATTCTCGAATTATCTAGGAATTTAATTTCCGTAGGAAGACTTGAGAAATCTGACTTCTTTGGTAAAATTGGAGATGGAATTTTAAAATTAGTTAAGGATGTGCTTGTTTCCATGAAGGAAACAAGGAAAAATGATGTTTATATCACTATTGGAGAGGTGATAAAAGGTTTATATTCCTCTAGCTTTCTGCTAAGTCCGATTACACATATAAATGGGACAATAAACTGGACATTTGGGTATTAAGGGGCTTAAAATTCTTAATGAAAAAGGTGTTTTTGCTAATGATTGTGTGTCTGATTTATCTTTCTGTGATCATGTGTAAGTGGTAAGTATCACAGAACTTCTTTCTCCATGAGTGTTTATAAAACTAAAGGCGTGCATAAATATGTATATTCAGATTTGTGGGGTCTTGCTAGTAATCCCACCTCGGGTGGAAAAAGGTAGTTCTTATCTATCATTGATGATTTATACGAAAAGTGTGTGTAGGTCTTTTAAAGGATAAGTCTACTATTTTCCACAGTTTAATAATAAAAAAGGATAAGTTGAGAACCAAATTGGCAAGAGGATCATGTTTTTAATAACTGATAATAGCCTGGAGTTTTGTAACACTAAATTTGATAATATATGCAAAGAAAATGGAATAACAAGGTATAAGCCTATTCATTACACTCCCTAGCAAAACGGGGTAGATGAAATGATAAATAGAACCATACTTGACAAGGTACACTACAAGATTTTAAATTCTTGTATACCAAAGTTGTTTTGGGATAAAGCTATTATAACTGCTTGTTATTTGATTAATTCAACTCCATTTTCTGCATTGAATGGTGATACTTCTTATGAAATATGGTCCGATAAACTAAGTGATTATTCTATGCTTAGAACTTTTGATTGTGCTCTATTTTCTCATCAAAGTAAATGAAAAGCTTGAACAGCTAGAAAATGTGTCTTTATAAGTTACCCTGAGGGGATCAAGAGTTACAGGTTAGGGATAGAAGCCACAAAGAGGTTAAGATCATTGTGAGTAAAGATGTTATATTCAATGAGGGTGAAATTCGTACCTTAAAATTGAATATGAATCTATGAGTGATGAAGAACGAGGTAAAGAGGAAGATCAGTAGAGTTAGGAAAATTTAGCACATCTATTCCTACTATTCTTGGTGAGGTGGAGACTTGGGCTTAGCAACTTGAGGTGGAGGATAGAGAAAACACAATGATAAAAAAACATCTTGAGGAAGAGAATCATTTAACAGATTATAACTTAGCTAGGGATAGAGAAAAGACAATCGAGAGAACCTAGAGAATTTGGATATAAGTCTAAGTTACCTATTACTCATGTGAGCTATAAGGAGCTAGCTGATAGAGAACCAAACTCCTTTAAGAAGGTGAAAAAGAGTGAAAAATTCGAAAAATGGTTAAGGCAATGAAAGAGGATATGAGCTCTTTACCTAGGCTTAGTAGATTTAGGCCTAATAATAAATCTACAGTTGACTGTAAGTGGGTTTTCAAGATTAAGGAGGGTGATAGTGCATCTAAAGCCTTAAAGTTTAAGGCTAGGTTAGTGGCTGAGGGGTAACATAGAGAAGAAAGGTGTTGATTATGATAAAATTCTCTCACCAGTTATTAAGTACACCACTATAAGGGTCATATTTGCATTGGTTGCACATTTTGACTGAAAACTTGAACAACTTGATATAAAAACTATTTTTTTACATGGTGAACTTGATTAGCAAATCTTTGATTTTTCTTTATATGGCCTAAAGCAATCTTCTAAACAGTGTTATAAAATATTTGATTCTTTTGTACTCACTATAGGGTTTCAAATGAGTAAGTTTGATCATTGCCTGTATTTTTAATAAAATGATGCTAATAATAACTGTGTTTGTATTGCTATATGTGGATAATATACTCTTAATTGGTTCATTATCTATTTGGATAAGCAAGATATAAACAAAGCTGAATGGAGAATTTGACTTGAAAATTCTAGGTAGAACTAAGAGAATTCTAGGTATGGAAATTGAAAGAGATATGTCAAATTCTGCCTTATTTTTGCATCAATCCTCTTATGTTTCAAAGGCATTGGAAAGATTTGACTCGCATGATTACAAACCCTGTTACATTACTTTTAGCTAATTATTTTGTTTTATCTAAAGATCAAGCTCCTTGTAATGAAAAAAGAAATAGAATACAAGAGTAGGACACCATACTCTAATGTGATTTGATGTATTATGTATTTGATGGTTTGCACTAGTCTGAATTTAGCTTTTGTTATTAGTATTCTTAGTATGTATATGTCTAATCTAGGCCACGAGCATTGGGAAGCCTTAAAGTGATGTTAAGGTATTTAAAGGGAACTAGTGATGTAAGTCTAAAGTTTGGTACTAATAAAAAAGGTGTAAAATTGAAGGGTTTTGTAGGTGCAAATTATGTGGGGGATAGAGATAATAGAAAATCTACTTCTTTATGTGTGTTTACTTTCTCTAATTATTGTATTAGTTGAAAATCACAGTTACAATACATAGTTGCACTATCCATGACAGAATCATAATATATTGCTACCACTAAGACAATCAAAGAGGCTTGAGGTTTAGAGGTTTGATTTATAAATTTTGTGTTTTAAATGATTATATTGTAGTATATTCAGTTAGTCAATCTACTGTATATCTATGTAAAAAGCCTGTTTTTCTAGAATGCACCAAGCACATTGATATTAGACTACATTTTATTAGAGATATTGTATCACAAGAAGTAGTAAAACTTGAAAAAAAATTCATACACAATATAACCCCTCAGACATGGATACTAAAGTGTTGCCATTTGTGAAGTTTTGAAGTTGTAAAGATCTTCTAAATATTGGTGGAGATAAATAATTTCCAATTTTATCGGTTCTCCTTTTGGAATTGTCACTAATGAATGATAATATTTTCTTGTAGGTCCTTTGATACCATGGTGGAGGTTTGTTGGTCAAATTATTGTCGAATAACAATCTGAATTGTGATGTATCGCGGTATAATTTTTCTCAATTGGCATTAACCAATTGACCGAACTAAAAGTCAACACCTTATACTGATAGGACTCGACCTAAAACCATTTGGGCCATTTGAACAACTTGATTTTATCAGTGTTGCTCATGGCCCATTTCTTGATTCCGTAGATGGCTTATGGTAAATGACCTAGTTAGTAATTTGACCACTTATTGGGCTTGGCCCACTTTTACACCATAATCATACGTATATATATGCTGCTTTTTTGGCTATATCTTGCGTGTGTTATTGTAATATCTTCCTCATTTGGTGAAAAATGTGACTACTTCGTGCTCTCCTTTACTATGCCTTTTCTTCTCCAATTTCTTTGGTCATTGTGACTGCTTTTGTGGCTACAATAACATCCTCATTGTGTATTTTAAGTGGGCAATCTATACCAATCGGAGTTAGATCCCTCATTTGATTTGATTTGATTTTTTATCTTGGCTTGTTTAAGGTTTTGATTGATCGGAGTATACTGAGCCCGAAAAAACCTTTGTAATCCCCAATTCCGCATTAATGGTTAGCATTAGAAGCTCTTAGAACCCTAATCTATTTTCTCAATTATTTCATTTTTCTCTGATCCTACTTAGTTGGGTCCAGTGAAGGACTCATCTCATGCAATATTTTCATTTTGTATATAAGCAGATAATCTGGTTCAATTATTAAATTATTAATCACATATACATCCGAATGAGAGCTCTGGGTGGAAAAAACGGTTGCACTTTCATTCGTACAGTTGAAATTGGCACAATTCCTATTCGGGCTTTCCTTGTACAATGGCTGTGCCACTTAGCATTTTTGCTTTTGAGCGTGGAAGATGAATTGTCACTCTCAGTCACAGGTTTGGAAATAGTAATAATTTCACTACATTCCCTTATAATTCAATTTTTTACATTTGCATCAATCAATTTCCATGTCACTTTTGGTCATGCGGACATTCATACAGTACCTTCCACATTGGATGAGATGGCATTGCACAATTTACTTAAAATAGCTTACTTTGATAGGGCATTTCCAATTATCTTAAGAAGCATGGGAGTTTATCTTTTGATAACTTTACATTCGACGCTTGGTACAATGTTCAAAATCAAAGGAAAAAAAGGGGGGGCTTAACCATGCGACCGCATGGATTAAGCCCATGCGGTCACATGAGGCCCTCCCGAGAATGGGAGGGCAGCGATGCTATAACCATGCGACCGCATGGCTATAGCCCATGTGGTCGCATGGTTATCAAAACTAACCTAACGGTTAGTTTTTTTGACCATTTTTTATTTGAAATTAGTAGCTTTTCATCCTTGTTTTCTACCATTTCATGAAAATACTTGTCAAGGCCTATAAATAGGTGATCCAATTGCAAGAAAGATATATTGAGTTCCATTAAAATTTATCCCCAAATATACTTCCAATATTGAGAAAATTTATCACATAATTCTTCCATTTTCACTTGTTCATTGTGAAGAAACACCTTTGCTTTTTAGTGTTTTTCTTAAACTATTTGTCGAAAATCCTTAAAAAGCATTGGAAAGGAGGCAAATAACGTTTGAGGACAGAGAGATTAATTTCGTGTTCAAACCTTCATTGATATACATTTATAAATTTCTTCTCCATTGCCATTATTTTTCAATATTATCAAACGTTATCTTGTTACTATCATTGCAATGGAGACGGAATCTTCAATTGCTGCTATCAAAATGATGAATCAAGACTTAGTACGCTTGGACGTATTTGATGGTGCAAATTTCACAAGATGGCAAGACAAACTTGAATTTCTATTAATGGCATTGAAGATCTTTTATGTGCTTGATACAAAATTGGAGCCCATTCCCGACGCAACTGACAAGGATACTGAAAAAATTTGCGTGGAAAGGAAGAAACAAGAAGAGGACGAATTGATATGTCGTGGCCATATCCTACATGCATTATCCGATCATCTCTATGATCTCTACACTAACACTACATCGGCAAAATAAATCTTGTATGCATTAGAAAGTAAATACAAAGCCGAGGAGGAAGGTACCAAAAGTTCTTAATATCTAAGTATTTTGATTTCCAAATTTTGGATAATATACCGTTATTGCCTGAAGTATATGGGTTACAAATAATTGCAAACAAACTGAAAGCGGTGAAAATTGAACATCCCGAAACTTTCCAAGTGGGAGCAATTATTGTTAAATTTCCTGGTTCTTGGAAAGGATATAGGAATAAGATTCTTCACGATTTCGAAGATTTTTCTTTGGAAGATATACAGAAACATCTTCGTATTGAAAAAAAATCAAGGGCAAGAGATAATATTGAAAATTCTTATGATGGCTCTTCAAAGGCTAATGCCGTGGACAATGTGGACAACTCCAACAAATTTAAAAAGAAAGAAAAATTTCTTGGTCATAGAAAGGATCAAGGAAAGTTAAAAAAACAAAGCCAAATGATCTTGCTATGTTTGTGGAAAATTAGGACACTATGCTAAGGATTGTAGACATAGAAAACAATAAAAGAAGGAAGGACAAGTGAACTCCGTTGATGAGATTATCGCTACGGTGAGCGAAATCAATGCAATCCAAGGCAAAGTTCCGGGTTGGTGGTACGATACATGCGCTACAATCCATGTATGTTATGATAAGTCTCTTTTCAAAACTTATCATGACATTGAAGACAATCAAGAAATACAAATGGGAAATGAAGGAAGTTCAAAAGTGACTGGCAAAGGAAATGTGGAACTCATTTTCTCTTCGGGAAAGAAGATCACTTTAACAAAATGTCTTGTATGTACCGAAAATGAATAGAAACTTAGCAAGTGGTGTACTCTTGGGAAAACCTAGAATTAAATCTGTTTTTGAATCTGAAAAGCTTGTATTAACCCATAATGGGCACTTTATTGGAAAGGCTATTCCACCAAAGAAATTCTCAAACTATGTACTACTGGGGATAACTCAAATAAAGTTAAATCTTTTGAATATGTCACTGATTCATTTAATTTATGGCATGGTATATTAGCACATATAGGACTTAATACTATGAAAAGAATGATTAAATGTGGATTAATACAATGTGATATTGACAACTTTGAAAAATGTGAAACATGTGTTAAATAAAAAATGATTAAGAAGCCATTTTATAGCGTAGTAAGAACAACAAGATTACTTAAACTTGTTCATTATGACATGTGAATTGAATGGAATGTTAACTAGAAGCGGTAATACATATTTTATTACTTTTATTGATTATTGTTCTAGATATGGTTATGTGTACTTACTTACTAAAACATAAGGATGAAGCCTTTAGTGCCTTTAAGACTTATAAGATTGAAGTTGAAAATCAATTAGGAAAAAAATTAAAGACTTTAAGAAGTGATAGAGGTAGGGAATATTTTTCTAATGAATTTAACATGTTTTGTGAACAAAATGGAATAATACATCAAGCTTCTGCACCTAGAACACCGGAAGAAAATGGATTAGTAGAAAGAAAAAAATAGAACTCTTTTGGAAATGATAAATGCAATATTGTTAAATTCTGAATTACTCTTTAATCTATAGGGTGAAACCTTACTTAGTGCTTGCCGTATAACAAATAGGATTCATATGAAAAAGAATAAAATTTCTCCATATGAAATTTAAAAAAAATAGAAAACCAAATATTAGTTATTTTAAAGTGTGGGGGTGCCTTACCTATTGTAAGAATGTTGATCTTAAGAGAACCAAGTTAGGTCATAGAGGTATCAAATGTACTTTTGTGGGATATGCTCTCAATAGCAAAGCCTATAGATTATTAAATCTAGAAACAAATGTTATAATAGAATCAAGAGATCTAGAATTCTTCGAGGATATAATGGTGGCTAGGAAATATGAAAATAATAATAAGGATATTTCAATATTTAGAAGCTCACCAGAAGAAACGTCCATAGAAGATGTTGAAATTGAATCTCGAAGAAGTGAAAGAACTATAAAAGAAAAGAATTTAGGATCAGATGAAATAGATCCCCAACTTATTTCTTTTTATTTAGTAGAAGGAGATAGGAAGGATGTTGTAAGAACAATTCCCTTTGTTCTTCAAGTGGAAGTGATCCTAAGACTTATAAGGAAGCGGTGCAATTTAGAGATTGCATGTTCTGGAAAGAAGCCATAAATAACGAAATGGATTCTAATATTTCAAATAACACTTGGGAAATAGTTGACTTGCCAGCAGGATCTAAAGCTGTTGGTTGCAAGCGGCTGTTTAGGAAGAAATACAATTCTGATGGATTTCTTAATACCTACAAGGCTAGATTAGTGGCTAAAGGGTATCGTTAAAGAGAAAGAATTGATTACTTTGACACATATGTACCCGTAGCTAGGATGACCTCAATCAGGATCTTATTTGTGTTAGCATCCATTTATGAACTACATGTTCATCAAATGGACGTCAATACGGTGTTCTTAAATGGAGATCTCGAAGAAGAGATCTATATGGAACAACTAGAAGGGTTCGTTCTACCGAGAAATTAACATAAAATGTGCAAAACTAAATCCTTATATGGACTAAAGCAAGCTCTCAAAAAGTGGCATGAGAAATTTGACTCTAAAATAATGTCAAATGGATTTAATAACAATTCAGTAGATAAATGCCTCCACAAGAAAGTGAATGAAAATATATTCACGTTAGTATGTCTATATGTTGATGATATGATAATCATTAGCAATAATATAGACGGGGTCAAAGAAACAAAATTGTTTCTATCCTCTACTTTCAAAATGAAGGATCTTGGAGAAGTTGATACTATCCTTGGTATCAAAGTTAAAAATGATAGTGGGGTTTTACATTAAGCCAATCACACTATATTGAGAGTGTGATAAACAAATTCAAACATTAGAATATTAAGGAGGCTAACACTTCTATAGATCCAAATATTAAATTGATAAAAAATGAAGGTAGAGCAATTGTACAAATAGAATACGCAAGTGCAATTGGAAGTTTTATGTACGCATCACAATGTACAAGACCTGATGTAGCATTTGCTGTAAGTAAAGTAAGTAATTTTATTAGCAATCCAAGTTCAGAATATTGGAAGGCCATCAGTAGGGTTCTTGGTTACCTAAAGAAAATCAAAAATCTTGGGCTACAATATACGAAATTTCCTAAAATCTTAGAAGGATATACTGATGCAAGTTGGATATTGAGTGCAAAAGCGAATAAATCTACTTCAGGTTGGACATTCACTCTTGGAGGAGGTGCAGTTTCTTGGAAATCTAAGAAACAAACTTGTATTACTCATTGAACTATGGAATCGGAGCTTGCAGCATTAGCCGAAACCGGGAAAGAAGTTGAGTGGTTAAGAGATTTATTATATGAAATACCTTTAGATATAAATGATATTTCTTCTATACCTATCTTGTGTGATAGTCAAGCCACTCTAGCTCGAGCATATAACGAAATATATAATGGAAAGTCTAGACACATGAGTCTAAGACACGAGTATGTAAGGAAATTAATCAAACATGGAGTAATTTCTCTTACATTTGTCAAGTCTAGTGAGAATTTAGCTGATCCATTTATGAAACATCTCACAAAAGAGTTAGTGAGATCCACATCAAGTAAAATGGGATTAAAGCTTCTCAAATAGATCCACCAATAACTGCGACCTCACCAAAATACACTAAACTAGTATATATAGTTTCAAAAGGTAACAACAAGTTATTCGATAAGTGGATGGATTCAACGCTATTAATATATATCTAATACTATCTTTGAAAAATAGTGTTGGTTGTTACTGTTGGAGGGATGAGCTAAAGTAAACTCTTAATGAAGTTCAGTATGGAGTACAAGTATCTATAAAAGTAACAAAGATATTGAAAGAACTTCACATATATGAACTTCGAGGTGGTGCCACCTCATTAGAGAGTTGGAGTTTTTTCTCTTTAAAAGTTCAATGAAATAGGATTAGTGCAAGGCCATATTAGCACTAAGCGAGTTAGAAGAACTAGTGAAAAGCATAACACTTGTGTGTGTGATTTCATCAGTATTGTCAAAAAGAATAATTGGTTCAAAGCACACTAACCACCTGAAATTCTGATAATACTTTATAAGATTTACACTATGAATAGATTCAAATAGAAAGATATCTAATTCTTAGGTATAAGTGTTGATATTTGATTATGTGATTAAAATAGATTTTGAACAAGTGAGGGATTGTTGAAAATTTATTGTTCAAAATCAAAGGAAAAAAGGGGGGCTTAACCATGCGACCGTATGGATTAAGCCCATGCGATCGTACGAAGCCCTCCCGAGAATGGGAAGGCGGCGATGCTATAACCATGCGACCGCATGGTTATTAAAACTAATCGTTAGGTTAGTTTTTTGACCTTTTTTATTTGAAATTGGTGGTTTTTCATTATTGCTTTGCACCATTTCGTGAAAATACTTGCCAAGGCCTATAAATAGGAGATCCAAGTGCAAGAAATATAAATTGAGTTCCATTAAAATTTGTCCCCAAATATACTTCCAATATTGAGAAAATTTATCACATAATTCTTCCATTTTCACTTGTTCATTGTGAAGAAATACCTTTGCTTTTTGGTATTCTTCTTGTCAAGGCTTGTTTAATCTTACAAACTATTTGCCGAAAATCCTTAAAAAGCATTGGAAAGAAAGTAAATAACGTTTGAGGACTGCGAGATTAATTTCCTATTCAAGCCTTCATTGATATACTTTTATAATTTTTTTCTCCATTGCCATTATTTTTCAACATCCATAACATAAGGGAGATGATATCACGATTTAAGACAAACTTTTGAACATCAATCATTTGGTAGAGAGGCAACTTAAAATGCATTATGGCCAAACAAGTGTGTAGATGATCTCATTCAGAGTATAAAACCTTGCTTATCAACACATTCAAACAAACTGCAATAAAAATTTAGATTTGGCGCTCAGGCATTGTATGAGAAAACGACTCATATAGTTACAAAAGTGTAGGTGGCAGCAAATAATTGGATGAAAAAGCTGATAGAATACCATGTGGCACCATATCAACATTTTGTCAACTTATTTGACAATGTAGCATGATTGAATGAAAGTATAATGACAAGAACGTGCTTCTACTAATAAAACAAATATTTAAAATAATAGCAATGGCATGAATGTACACCTATAGAAGAAAACTGATGAAGTAAATATTGTTTTATTAGATATAACATATTCATTTACTTCTATAAAGACAAACTTGTTTCCAGTTTTCACGGATTAAGAAAATTGAACTAACATATTTGGAACAATAAATTTTACTTATATTTTTTCTAATATACCTTTACATTAATACTGATTGAAATAGTAGTTCATATTTGTTAATAACAAGATAAAATAAATAGGGACATATTAGGAAAACTAAAAAATCAGCTACACTTTAAATAAATGAAGTGACCTATATTTTGTGGCAATGCAATTACAACAACATTTATGGTAACATGGTCACACTAAGTATTGCTTCTTCATATCATCCATCTTAAAGATTCAAACACTACTAAAATTTACTTTTCACCTACAAAAAATTACATGAACGGATTATCCATTAGTAAAAGTAATGTACTTCCAACAATGAAAATCACAAATAGAATTTCCGTTGTTAAAGGAGGTAGCTTTTCACCAATAAATTTTTTGTACCTACTATTATTCAATATGTGCATCATTTACCTAAGAAATTTCAATAAGAGTTGTAATTAAATTTTTTTTTGTTTTTTTATAATAATCGTGTCAACCTTTCACCTACAGATTTTCTATTGGTAAAGAGTAATACCAAAAGATAGGTTTTCACCAACAGATAATTAGTAACGAATTTCATTCGTTGGTAATCAAAAATAGATTATCAATTGGCAGGAGTACTAGAATTTCAACTACGATAATCATCAATGGAATTGTCATTGGAAAAGGTAATAGTTCTTTACCAACAAACGTTCATTGTCTAACATAGTGGTTTAACATTTGTATATTTCACCTACACATATTCCGTTGTTGATATAAATTAACTAAGTAACATAATTTTCGTTGAAAAAGGTGATTGTTCTTTACTAATAGATATTCCGTAACTAATGCAATCGTTTAACATTTGTAAATTACAACAAATTAGGTGTTCGATAATCTACTAAAGTTTAGAACTTTTGCCTTTAGAGATTAAATATAGGCTTGAATAGTTCTATGTTTAGAACATGAGATAAATGATCTCTACTTATATATCGAAGTTAGATCGAAGAAGATAGCTAATTGATATAGAGGTTTAGTACCCGATGTTTGCAGTGATTTTGCATTTAGAAAATACGCTCCAAAGAGAAGATAAAACTAGAAATTAATTGGACCACACATCCTATATATTAAACCATTTTTTTTAATGTTCAATTTTAATCTTCATGTATTTTTACGTTAATTGATTGGTTGGTATAGAAAGAAGAATGATGACATACTTGCTGCAAACATTCCATTGACTGAATCCTACAAGAAGAGTTTTGAAAGCTTTCTGCACGTCGTTTTTGTCAATGGTTTATCTAATAGTCGTGCTTTTGGAGACATTCAATGCTTTCATGCAATGAAGAGGAGAATAATTTAAAGTCAGAGCTGGCTAGTGCATGAAATACAAGAAAAGAAAATAATGAAATGATCGACGATCTCACTGTACATTTTGAAAGAGTTGAAAGAAATCATAGGATTGAAATGCGAGAAACGATCATGAAACATGCTTAGGGAGCTAAATATTACGAACTTTCAATTTTCTTCTAACTCTTGATCACGTATTGATAATATATAAAACATTATATGTGACCATTGAACTTTTGATGTAATAACTTAATCTCTTGTAGTTGTAGTGTATTTTGACGGTTTTAATTAATTAGTGCATTTTGACAATATTGATAGCGTATTTTGTAAATTTTTAATATATTTCATTAAAAAATTAATATACACCTACAAATTATTTGTATGTGAAAAGTTTTGTTAACTACTAGAAAATACCTTTAGCAATAGATAGTTCATTATAAAAGATAATTATTTTTACCTAACAATATTTTTAACAGCTTGTTTTACATTGCAATGTTAATATTTTTACAAACAACAATTCTGTTGGTAATGGAAACTATTTTTGCCAACGGAATATCCATTGGTTATGACAAATATATTTTCCAAAGTCTTTTCCATTGGTAATGACAAATATAATACGAACAACAATTCCCTTGGTAATGACAAATATATTTATAAATGACATTTTTGTTGGTTATGAAAAATATTTTTGCCAACTGAATATCCATTGGTAATGACAAATATTTATCCGTTTGTAATGATAAATATTTTTTCCAATGTCTTTTCCATTGGTAATGAAAACTATAATACCAACGAAAAATTTGTTGGTAATGAAAAACCCTTTTACCTACAAAATTTCATAGGTAAACGTTTTACAGTTTATTATTAGAGAATCTGTTAGTAACTATTAGACACCCTCAAAATAGCAACGAATTTTTAGTCAGTCATTTTTCGTTACTGTAGATTATTAGCAATGAATATCATGGCTTCAGGGGGTTGTCACTGTGGCTTATGCCTTTTTTCCTAGTGAAATACCCAGCTATATTATATATACAACATATTAAAATCAGACGTAAACCCAATGGATATTTTACTGCAAAAAGCATTCAACTATTCAACTATCATATATATGTACTGTACTGCAAGAAAATAACCTAAAAGACAAAGTGAAGGTTTTGAAAAAATCATGTAACAAGTAATATAATGGACCTAAGAGTCTAGATATCATTATCATGAAAACTACTATTTAATCTTTTGTTAAATTATTCACAACTTCAATTTGATTGGAAACAAATAATGTGGTTTGGATATTGGGAATCTAAATTATTATAGTTATATTAACTATGTCTAAATGCTTCACAATTAATCAAATTTTGATTTTTGGTGTATGGACGTGGACATTAGGACTTACAATTTCATGTATGACTCCCATTTAATTCGCTAATCAAGATTCATTAATAATGTAATGTCCGTCCGAATTCGTCTAAAGTATTCAATTTATCTATTTGGAGTTCAAATTGATTATATTTAAATATGTTAATTACATATCTCTATGTGAATTCGGATATACCTTAGTTAAATGCCTTAAATTCTAAGAATCCATGTAACAACCACATTAACTAGAAATGGTCTCTTGATGCTTTTAAGCTAGTTCCCGGATTTTATTCTATGGTCTAAATATATAACTCACCTTTTGACTCGTTATAGATTCACAAGAGTAATGAATAATTGGCCAAAGAATTCAATCGTTAAAATCCATAAATAAATTCAAAACATGGAAGTTAAAGAATTAGAATCTTGACAATTAACTTAAAGGGTCACACATGGATTACATTATTATTTTTTTCTAACTAATAATCTAGTACTTGTACTAATGAAAGTTAAACAATACAAAAGTATATAGTTTATAACCGGGTTTTGACATCTTGATCACGGATAGAGTTGGATCTTACATCAATAATTTTCTTCAATCACAAAAGTCTTCAAACCCTAGCCTTTTGCTCTTTGATCCTAGAGCGTCTTCAATGTGGAAGTTGAGTGTAATCAGGAATTCAACAAAAGCTGAATTTTTTTTATGGTTAAGTGCATTTTGGTTCTCCACTTTAAGCTCTTGCGCATTAGACGTCCTCTTTATTTACATGGCCGGTCCTCTACTTCAAAGCTTGATCATTTTGGTCCCTGATTCTTCAATTTTGTATAGCTTGAATCAAATTTCATTCAAACTTGTCCGATCCAGGTTTTACCTACAATTAACTGAATTTAACCTAAATTATGTAAATATCACTCAAAATAATAATGAATAAATAAGAATCGAGGCCCAAATAAACGAATAAAATGCACTTATCAAACTATGACACAGTAATCTATTGATAGAAGACCACCAGCATTTTACTTTTAAAATAAAAACAAAAAAATTATTGTACTTCATAAAATGGTCGGAAGGCTGCCTGGATGAGCAAAATATGCCAAGGTCAAGAATCTTCCCTAGGTCGTGGATACAAATTGAGCATAAGTTGAAATTTCCACATAGAGTTAGTATTCGGCCCAATTTATTCTTGATGGTGGATCCGCTGTTTGAGTTGTATCCATCGTCCATGCATGTGTCTTTTGGGGGCTACTAAGGTGATTTGGGATGGGTCACATCAATATTTATCATAAATCAAGTGTTGAAGTAGCTAACACAACTTCGTTGTTATTGAACATGATGATAATTGAAATTACCTGAACATTAACAATGTCAAGCTAGTATTTAGAATATTTTTGGCAAAATGTCATCTAACAAAACTTTAAATCAAACCCGTGAATTGCAAAAGAAAAGATGACTAGGTATATCTTGATCCGCATGATAAGCATACAATCATCAAATCCAACCAATTCAAATATTTACTAATCAAAATTACTAATGATGTAGCAACTTGATCATTTTAGTACAAAAATTGATGAGTTTATTTTTACACTCTTATTCGTGCTTTTATACTTGATGAATTATAGATAAATTGATCAGCTATCTACCTTATTTAGTGTAGTCATATTGAATAATGCTACTACAACTAATTCTTTACTTATTTAATACTAGATAGATGTGAGTTTGTGCATAGTAAGCACAACTAACATGAAGTTCTAGGTTGGCTATTTTATTTTATTTTTTTATACTTAAGAGTCATATATTTCCTCTCTCTCTATGGATAAGCACCTCGAACTTATTTTTCAGCATAATTATCATTCACAAATCAATAAATTAGTGATCAAGTAATTTAAAGTATTAAGAAAAGAGGTAAAAAATTTTACAAATATCAATTTAAAATCAAAACATAATAATCGAAATTAAAATTCAAAAACTAGATTACATTCGTTTTTCCTAACTAAACATTTAGTTACACATCATTGGAGAAAAAGAATACAAAAAAGAATTGAAATATATCATTGGCTTTGAAGGAAAAATAAGAGTTGACAATCTTACACTAAGAATCTTCTTCTTCTAAGTCAAGAACTTCAAAATTCTAGTTTTTATTTTGTTTTTGCCTTGATTATTCTCTTCATCTTCGCTCTGACTTTCTTCCTAGTTATATATAATGTAACTTTCTTTTTATGACCTAAATAAGATGTATTTATAGTGTTAAAGAAATTTGTGAATTGTGCTTCGAAAATGAGATAAACAAATTATGAAAACTGGGCGTGGATTTGAGTTTAAATATTGTTATATACAGATGGATTTAGTACAATTTTAATTATCGTGACTTTAACCAAAACGATAGTAATGTGATGTGTTTGTTTATGACAAAATTACAACTAAAATAATTTACTTACACAATTATGAGTAAGTTAAATAATCTAAATAGAAATTATCCTAAATTGTAAGTTGATGTGTTCTAATGAATGACAAGCACATTAAGATTCCGAATTCTCATGTAATAATCCTTTTTTACCTTAGTTTTACATTTTAACAATAAGGTTGAATTTTGAAGAATCAATGTTAATGTTTTATTCAACAATCTCTCTCGAGTAATGTCAAAAATACTCTCATATATGGCTCGATTATATTTCTATAATGGATACAAATATATAAGAGTGCATGAACTTTTTATGAATACTTAAAAATTCACATGGAGCATAACCGTATATTTCTATCCCCTATCAAGTCTTATGACAATGTACACCATGTTGAGCCTATTTTCCTTCTTTTGAATACTAAATAAGCCACCAAATTCAGACAAGTACCGTGCACAACAATTATGGAGAAAAAATAATCATGTAAATCATTCAAAATCCAAAAACGTGTTTTCGATATCAGATATGTAAAGCTAAAAATTAAAAATTCATGTTACATAGTTCATCATTCTCCAAGAACAAAGAAATCTAGCCTAACATATTATAAACAAGAACACAAGAATTATATAGAGTAGACATCACCCAAATTATGAATTTTGATTGGATCGTGGTGTCGTGGAATCTCTCTTGATGTTTCTTGTCATATTCTATGCTCTCTAATGTGTTGTAATAAGTGGTAAATTACTTCTAAAAGAAGACTTCCCAGGTATTCTTTCCATAAGAGTTGGGGCCATACAAGGAAACAAGAAACCCCCCCCCCCCCCAGAAAAAATGTACTATGCTATAGCATAGTTCAATTAACTTCAAACCTGGAAATTCTTGTTGCCTACCACACGACCACATGAATAAATGTACTATGCTAGACCCAATTTTACGTTTTAGTCACCAAATTTCGTTTTCTTGATCTCTTCTTTCGCTTCTTTCTTCTTCTTCCAATACTTCATTTCTTTACTCAATTGGTCTTCGACTCTTTTACATCTTCATTTCTTCTTCCAAATCATCTTTTGGTTATTTGCACTTTGGTCCCTGAACTTCCATTTTAGTCCTTTTCGCTCATTTCTCCTAAATTCCACTATATTCATCAATGTTGTTGTGCAAAATATAATTTATATAAAATTAAGCTCTATTCCAATATAGTTACCCACAATTATTCATGTTTTATAGTCTAAATAAGTGTATAAATGCACTTATCACAGACCTTCTAAGAACCAATTTGGTATTGGAAAATACTATCGAGAATCGGTTGGTTTTGGTCGGCTCCAGATTCCAGTATGAGAACCGATAGGTTTTTTATGTTTTTTTATTTTTTCACTTTTTTTGGTAAAATATAAGACTCAATCTTTTATCACTTTTATAGATGATAACCCTTGTCTGTTTAGTTTCCTTCTTCATTCTAGACTCCAATTTCCTTCTCTCTTCAATTTCTCTGGTTCTTTCATTCTCTCTTCTTATAATTCTTTGATTAATTGATTATTTTCTCATCAAGCCAAAGTAGAATATTGGATAAATTTACACCTAAATAAATTTATTTATATTATATAATTTCATGTGCGGTTCTTCTATATTTTATTATAAATATTGTGTTGGTAGTATGTTTTGAATTGTTTATTAGTGAACATTTTGTCACTACTAAAAACAGCTTTTTACCTACGGAAAATTACCAACGGATTGTATCCGTTGGTGATTAGAAACGGATTATCCGTTGGTAAAAGTAATTCACTTTTAACTATAATAATTAGCAACGAATTTTTCGTTGGTAAAGATGATATCTCTTTACCAACCGATATTCCGTGCCTCATGTAATCGTTTAACATTTGGATCTTCCTCCAACGAATATTCCGTAGGTGATGTACCGAATATTACCAACGGATTGCATCCGTTACTAATTAGAAACAGATTATCTGTTGATAAAAGCAATTCACTTTTAACTACAATAATCAACAACAAATTTTTCGTTGGTAAAGATGATATCTCTTTACCAACGAATATTCCGTGCCTAATATAACCGTTTAACATTTTTTATCTTTTACCTACGGATATTCCGTTGGTAATTAGAAACGGATTATCCGTTAGTAAAAATGATATCTCTTTACCAACGGATATTCCGTGCCTAATATAACCATTTAATATTTTGATCTTTCAGCACCGGATATTCTGTTGGTAAAAATAATTCACTTATCCCACATCGAAAGTTTACAACAATATCTTTGTAGTTGCCCACTATAAATTTGTGGTCCAATAAGGAGTTAAACAATATTTTGGCCTTTCAATTCAGTTGGCTAAAAATAAAAAAATATTATAATTATTAAATAAATAATAATAATAATAATAATAAATAAATAAATAACTTTTTTACCATACGGTTATTTAGAACATTGATTTTTATCAATTGTAATGGTAGACATTTACCAATGGAAAATCGGTTGGTATTGGTTAAGACTTTTACCAACGGAAATTCCGTTGGTAAAAGATTCACACTTCACCAACGGAAAATCCGTCGGTAAAATGTTTACTCTTTACCTACGGCATGATCCATTGGTAACTATCAGCGACCCTCAAATTACCAACGGATTTGTGGTTGCAAATATTCCGTTGGTAAAGATTATTAATAACGGATATTGAGACTTTAGGAACGAAAAATTCGTGCCTGAAGCTCTATTTTTTAGTAGT
The DNA here is from genome assembly GCF_002742605.1 of Olea europaea var. sylvestris. Lineage (NCBI taxonomy): Eukaryota > Viridiplantae > Streptophyta > Magnoliopsida > Lamiales > Oleaceae > Olea > Olea europaea. The sequence continues at coordinate 220,373 of NW_019229365.1, forward strand.
GTGTTCTAACATTTTCAATGTAAAGAATCGGACCAAACATAATTGAAATTGATTGGTTCGATTCCAGTTCGGTTCCATAGTTAGTTATGAAATCAATGTCTCCGTTTCTAAATTCCCATTGGTACTATATTTAATTTGGTTTTGTTGCTTTTGAAATTGGGCCGTGTCCACTCTTAATGGAAACAAAATAAAAATAAAAATAAAAATGGCATTAAAAATAATAGATTGGACCTAGACACTATCCACAATGGCAAACAGCAAGCCACATCAAACTGCAGTCCAGCCAGTCAACCTCGGATTTTTCCGAAAGTTGCATGGTTCCCAAAATATTTTTGTCCAATTTTTGTTCTTTTTCATTTTAATCTTCAATTTTATTGCCAAAATTTCAAATTCTTTATTGGTTCCTGAAACTTCAAAATCATTCGAACTTATTTTGTCTTTTCCAAATGTGTGCAATTTAGCCTCAAACTTTGAAAAGTGTAATTTCACCCCAAAACGTGCAATTTCTTCCTATAGCTCTCCTTTTACTTTGTATCAGTACGATACCATCCAATTAGTCTTTAAATAATCATAACCAACTCCAAATTGGCTCAAAATGCCTTTTAATGCCAATTGTATTCAAATTGGGGTTTTTATTTAATTAATTTAATGTATACAAAATTAATTAGATGTCAACTCAATTATCAACAAATAATGAAGTTTAGAAGCAAGAATACTTTCTAAATGAGGCTTGACAAAATCATTCTACCTATGACAAAAATTATATACTACAGTCGAGTTCCTTTGTCATGATATTTTTTATTGCCTAAAAAGTTTGTCCTCTATTCTAAATATCAAGCCATCTGTTATCTCAATTCCTAGCATAATTTGAGAGAACGACATGTTATGTGAGTCGCATTCCTTCAAGATTACACATTTGTACTCCATTGCCCTGCATTACTATGCTAGAGTCAAGAACAAATCTATTGATGCTCTTAGTCATCTTACTACTATGCTTTATCCTATGATCGACACCATAGTATGTTTCGAGCACTTGAAGGATGACTCCTTCCTATGACCATGTTGGTTTCTTGATTGAGACTCTTGGCAACAATTTTTACAAGATTGAAAGCAATTTTTTTACTGTTGCAAAGTGCAGGTGCATCCTAGTGTGACAATTTCTATACCTAATTCATGACTTTTTTGTCCATGATTTCTAGTTGGTGACATTATTATTATTATTATTATTATTATTTTTATTTTTTTTTTTTTTTTTTTTTTTTTTTTTTTTTTTGCTTGGCAATGGATTGACTTTTGTCATTTTTAATGCAGTCATTGCACTTATTTATTATTATTATTATTTTTTTTTTTGTACAAGTAAAATTTTATAGGATTATTTTCGCACAAGGAAATGGCCATTCGAATATAGTGTTATGCATTGCATGTTATTTCTTGAACACTCTACAAATAAAATTTTCTTATAGAGAAAAATTAGATTTCCCTTATAAGCTTAAACGTCGAATTTCTGGAATGATTTTCATTCGCCAATACTAGACAATTCAACAGTTTGAGGAAAACTCAAGACTTGAATGGAGTAAAAAATTTTGAATTCCAATTGGAAGCATAAAATTCAATTTCTTGGGTTGCATTTTATACCAGTACCTTTCCGGAATATTTGACAGATTCCCTGATGGCCGGAATTTCTTCGAAATGAAATCTCAAATTGCACTCATAAGACTTACACTTTGAATTTATGGGTTTGATTTTAGATGGCCATTCTCGAAAACTTCACGAGTTTGAAGAAAACTCGATATTTGAAAGGAATACAAACTTGAATTCCAATTGAAAGCATAACATCCCAAATCTTATAAATATCATTGATTTAAAAGTATTATCATTTAATTTTCTCTTAAAATCATAAATGTGAAAAAATGATTAGATCTTTTTATAACATAATAAACATTAATGACTTTCATTTATTAAAATAATTTTTTAAAAAATAAACTTTTATACTTAAATAAAAATATAAGACACTTAAATTGAGGTTAACTTTATTTAAAAATGAAATCAATATTTAAATGGAAGTGCTACGTGTACATAATTGTCTACATAATGATGTCCATAATTACACGTGGCACTAGATTCAATCTTTAATTCAAATCTCACACTTGCACATTAACAACCGAATGATTGCCACATCACATTATAGACACCATTATGTGCAATTTAAATGTGTTAGTATTGAGTCTACCTCATCACACAAGTAGTCATCTTGAATAATCTGGAATGAGCTAACACCTAGTAAGCAAATCACATATATGATGTATGTTTATGACATGTATATGAATAACTTTAAAATAAATAGCTTTTCTCAATATTTATCCCATTTTCTTTCATTGCTTTAAAAATCTTTAATAGCAAAATTGTGAGCTTACATTTTAACGTATTGTCTTGCTAATCAGACTGTAGTTTGCCATTGTTATTTGAAACCGGATTCAATCTATCAGTAGTATTAAGGCGATTAATATTAAATATTAAGCATTCATCATTCAACATCATCATTAGTCGAGTGA
>NW_019229366.1:0-3509 GCF_002742605.1 Olea europaea var. sylvestris
GGGCCCAAAACGGACACCGTGTGCAAAAGTTATGCTCAATTCTTCGTCCGTCGACTCTCCAAGCGTTCTAAATATGCAAGTGCGCATTCTTTCGAAAAATGCAAAAAATCCCTCATACGTCATGACGATGTGGTGAGTTCAATCCAAAACGGTCGCTACATTCCCAAAAAGTACTTATTGGCCTAAAACGGACAACGTGTGCAAAAGTTATGCTCAATTCTTCTTCCACCGACTCTCCAAGCGTGCCAAATATGCAAGTGCCCATTCTTTTGAAAAGTGTCCGAAATCCCTCTTACGTCACGACGAAGTTTTGAGTTCAATCTAAAACGGTCGCTACATTTCCAAAAAGTACTTATGGGCCCAAAACGTACACCGTGTGCAAAAGTTACACTCAATTCTTCGTCCGTCGACACTCCAAGCGTTCTAAATATGTGAGTGCCCATTCATTCGAAAAATGGCCAAAATCCCTCGTACGTCACGACGAAGTGGTGAGTTCAATCCAAAAACGGTCGGTACATTTCCAAAAAGTACTTATGGGCCCAAAACGGACACCGTGTGCAAAAGTTAAGCTCAATTCCTCGTACGCTGACTCTACAAGCGTTCCAAATATTCAAGTGCTCAATCTTTCGAAAAATGGGCGAAATCCCTCGTACGTCACAATGAAGTGGTGAGTTCAATCCAAAACGGTCCCTACATTTCCAAAAAGAACTTATGGGCCCAAAACGGACACCATGTGCAAAAGTTATGCTCAATTCTTCGTACGTCGACTCTCCAACCGTTCCAAATATGCAAGTGCTTATTCTTTCAAAAAATGACCAAAATCCCTCGTACGTCATGATGAATTGGTGAGTTCAATCCAAAATGGTCGCTACATTTCCAAAAAGTACTTATGGGCCCAAAACGGACACCGTGTGCAAAAGTTATGCTCAATTCTTCGTCCGTCGACTCTCTAAGCGTTCTAAATATGCAAGTGCTCATTCTTTCAAAAAATGGCCAAAATCCCTCGTACGTCACGACGAAGTGGTGAGTTCAATCCAAAACGGTCGCTTCATTTCCAAAAAGTACTTACGGGCCCAAAACGGACACCGTGTGCAAAAGTTACGCTCAATTCTTAGTACGCCGACTCTCCAAGCGTTCTAAATATGTAAGTGCTCATTCTTTTGAAAAATGGCCAAAATCCCTCGTACGTCACAATGAAGTGGCGAGTTCAATCCAAAACGGTCGCCACATTTCCAAAAAGTACTTATCTGCCCAAAACGGACACTGTGTGCAAAAGTTACGCTCAATTCTTCGTCCTTCGACTCTCCAAGCGTTCTAAATATGCAAGTGCTCATTCTTTTGAAAAGTTTCCAAAATCCCTCTTACGTCACGACGAAGTGCTGAGTTCAATCTAAAACGGTCGCTACATTTCCAAAAAGTACTTATGGGCCCAAAACGGACACCGTGTGCAAAAGTTACACTCAATTCTTTGTCCGTCGACTCTCCGAACGTTCTAAATATGCAAGTGCTCATTCTTTTGAAAAATGGCCAAAATCCCTCGTATGTCACGATGAAGTGGTAAGTTCAATCCAAAACGGTCGCTACATTTCCAAAAAGTACTTATGGGTCCAAAACGAACACCGTGTCTAAAAGTTACGCTCAATTTTTCGTCCGTCGACTCCCCAAGCGTTCCAAATATGCAAGGGCTCGTTCTTTCGAAAATGCCCAAAATCCCTCGTACGTCACGACGAAGTGGTGAGTTCAATCCAAAACGGTCGCTACATTTCCAAAAAGTCTTATGGGCCCAAAACGGACACCATGTCCAAAAGTTACGCTCAACTCTTCGTCCGTCGACTCTCCAAGTGTGCCAAATATGCAAGTGCTCATTCTTTCGAAAAGTGGCCAAAATCCCTCTTACGTCACGATGAAGTGCTGAGTTCAATCTAAAACGGTCGCTACATTTCCAAAAAGTACTTATCGGCCCAAAATGGACACCGTGTGCAAAAGTTACGCTCAATTCATCGTCCGTCGACTCTCCAAGCGTTCTAAATATGCAAGTGCTCATTCTTTCGAAAAATGGCCAAAATCCCTCGTACATCACGACGAAACGGTGAGTTCAATCGAAAACGGTCGCTACATTTCCAAAAAGTACTCATGGGCCCAAAACGGACACCGTGTGCAAAAGTTACGCTCAATTCATCGTCCGCCGACTCTCCAAGCGTGCCAAATATGCAAGTGCTCATTTTTTCGAAAAGTGGCCGAAATCCCTCTTACGTCATGACGAAGTGCTGAGTTCAATCTAAAACGGTCGCTACATTTCCAAAAAGTACTTATGGGCCCAAAACGGACACCGTGTGCAAACGTTACGCTCAATTCTTCGTCCGTCGACTCTCCAAGCGTTCTAAATATGCAAGTACTCATTCTTTCGAAAAATGGCCAAAGTCCCTTGTACGTCATGATGAAGTGGTTAGTTCAATCCAAAACGATCGCTACATTTCCAAAGAGTACTTATGGGCCCAAAATGGACACCGTGTGCAAAAGTTACGCTCAATTCATCGTCCGTCGACTCTCCAAGCGTTCTAAATATGCAAGTACTCATTCTTTCGAAAAATGGCCAAAATCCCTCGTACGTCACGACGAAGTGGTGAGTTCAATCCAAATTGGTCGCTACATTTCCAAAAAGTACTTATGGGACCAAAACGGACACCAAGTACAAAAGTTAAGCTCAATTCTTCGTACGCCGACTCTCCAAGCGTTCCAAATATGTAAGTGCTCATTCTTTCGAAAAATGGACAAGATCCCTCGTACGTCACGGCGAAGTGATGAGTTCAATTCAAAATGGTCACTACATTTCCAAAAAGTACTTATGGGCCCAAAACGGACACCGTGTACAAAAGTTACGCTCAATTCTTCGTACGTCGACTCTCCAAGCGTTCCAGATATGCAGGTGCTCATCCTTTCGAAAAATGGCCAAAATATTTCGTACGTCACGACGAAGTGGTGAGTTCGGTCCAAAACGGTCGCCACATTTCCAAAAAGTACTTATGGGCCCAAAATGGACACCGTGTGCAAAAGTTACGCTCAATTCTTCGTCCGTCGACTCTCCAAGCGTTCTAAATATGCAAGTGCTCATTCTTTCGAAAAATGGCCAAAATCCCTCGTACGTCACGATGAAGTGGTGAGTTCAATCCAAAACGGTTGCTACATTTCAAAAAAGTACTTATGGGCCCAAAACGGACACCGTGTGCAAAAGTTACTCTCAATTCTTCGTCCGCCGACTCTCCAAGCGTTCCAAATAAGCAAGGGCTCATTCTTTCGAAAAGTACCCAAAATCCCTCGTATGTCACGACGAAGTGGTGAGTTCAATCCAAAACGGTCGCTACATTTCCAAAAAGTCTTACGGGCCCAAAACGGACACCATGTGCAAATGTAACGATAAATTCTTTCTCCGTCGACTCTCCAAGTGTGCCAAATATGCAAGTGCTCATTCTTTAGAAAAGTGGCCAAAATCCCTCTTACGTCACGATGAA
>NW_019229367.1:0-3509 GCF_002742605.1 Olea europaea var. sylvestris
AACAAACCTGAATTTATCATGGAAAGAAAAATAACTTTTTATTGGCTCGATTCCAATTGAATTAGACTAGCAATTCGCCAAGACTGAACAAACCCGAAGTTATAATGAAATCAAAATCCACTTTTCATTGGCTTAATTCCAATCGATTTAGACTAGCTATTCGCCAAAAATGAACAAACCCGAAGTTATCATCAAAATGAAAAACGACTTTTCATTGGCTTCATTCAAATCGAATTAGACAAGCAATTCGCCAAAAACGAACAAACCCGAAGTTATCATGAAATCAAAAACCACTTTTCATTAGCTCGATTCTAAACGAATTAGACTAGCAATTCGCGAAAAAATGAACAAACCTGAAGTTATCAAGAAATCAAAAATCACTTTTCGTTGGCTCAATTCCAGTCAAATTAGACTAGCAGTTTGCCAAAAACGAACAAAATCGAAGTTATCATGAAATCAATAATCACTTTTAATTAGCTGGATTCGAATCGAATTAGACTTCCAATTCGCCAAAACGAACAAACCCGGAGATATTATGAAATCAAAAGCCACTTTTCATTGGCTCGATTCCAATCGATTAAGACTAGCAATTCGCCAAAAACGAACAAACCTGAAGTTGCCATGAAATGAAAAACCAAATTTCTTTGGCTCCATTCCAATCGAATTAGACTTGTAATTCGCCAAAAACGAACAAACCTGAAGCTATCATGAAATGGAAAACCACTTTTCTTTGGTTCGATTCCAATTGAATTAGACATGCAATTCGCCAAAAAGGAACAAAACCGAAGTTATCATGAAATGAAAAACCTCTTTTCATTGGCTAGATACCAATCGAATTAGACTAGCAATTCGCCAAAAAATGAACAAACCCAAAATTATAACGAAATCAAAATCAACTTTTCATTGGCTCGATTCCAATCGATTTAAACTAGCAATTCGCCAAAAAAGATCAAACACGAAGTTATCATGAAATGAAAAAACACTTTTCTTTGGCTCGATTACAATCGATTTAGACTAGCAATTCGCCAAAAATGAACAATCCTGAAGTTATCATGAAATCAAAAGCCACTTTTCATTGGCTCGATTCCATTCGAATTAGATAGCAATTCACCAAAAATGAATAAACTGAAGTTATCATGAAATCAAAAGCAACTTTTCACTTGCACGATTCCAATCGATTTAGACTAGTAATTCGCCAAAAATGAACAAACCCGAAGTTATCATGAAATCAAAAGCCACTTTTCATTTGCCCAATTCCAATCGAATTAGATCGCAATTCGTAAAAAACGAACAAATCGAAGTTCGTTATTCGTCAAAAACAAACAAACCGAAGTTATCATGAAATCAAAATCCACTTTTCAGTTATCGATTCCAATCGAATTGGAAGAGCAATTCTCCAAAAACGTACAAACCCGAAGTTATCATGAAATGAAAAACCACTTTTCATTGATCGATTCCAATCGAATTAGACTAGCAATTTGCCAAAACTGAACAAACCCGAAGTTATCATGAAATCAAAATCGACTTTTCATTAGCTCGATTATAATCGATTTAGACTAGCAATTCGCCAAAAAGGAACAAATTTGATGTTATCATGAAATGAAAAACCATTGTTCTCTACCTCGATTACAATCGAATTAGACTGGCGATTCGCCAAAAATAAACTAACCTAAAGTTATCATGAAATCAAAAGCCACTTTTCATTGGCTCGATTCCAATCGAATTAGACTAGCAAGTCGTCGAAAATGAACAAACCTGAAGTTATCATGAAATCAAAAGCTACTTTTCATTGGCTCTATTCCAATCAAATTAGACTAGCAGTTCGCCAAAAATGAACGAACCCGAAGTTATCACGAAATGAAAAACTCCTTTCATTGGCTCGATTCCAATCGAATTAGCCTAGCAGTTCGCCAAAAATGAACAAACCTGAATTTATCATGGAAAGAAAAATAACTTTTTATTGGCTCGATTCCAATCGAATTATCCTAGCAGCTCGCCAAAGATGAACAAACCTGAATTTATCATGGAAAGAAAAATAACTTTTTATTGGCTCGATTCCAATTGAATTAGACTAGCAATTCGCCAAGAATGAACAAACCCGAAGTTATAACGAAATTAAAATCCACTTTTCATTGGCTTAATTCCAATCGATTTAGACTAGAAATTCGCCAAAAACGAACAAACCCGAAGTTATCATCAAAATGAAAAACCACTTTTCATTGGCTTCATTCAAATCGAATTAGACTAGCGATTTTCCAAAAACGAACAAACCCGAAGTTATCATGAAATCAAAAATCGCTTTTCATTAGCTCGATTCTAAATGAATTAGACTAGCAATTCGCGAAAAAATGAACAAACCCAAAGTTATCAAGAAATCAAAAATCACTTTTCGTTGGCTCAATTCCAGTCAAATTAGACTAGCAGTTTGCCAAAAACGAACAAAATCGAAGTTAACATGAAATCAATAATCACTTTTCATTAGCTGGATTCGAATCGAATTAGACTTGTAATTCGCCAAAAAGGAACAAACCCGAAGTTATCATGAAATGGGAAACCACTTTTCTTTGGCTCGATTCCAATCGATTAAGACTAGCAATTCGCCAAAAACGAACAAACCTGAAGTTACCATGAAATGAAAAACCAAATTTCTTTGGCTCCATTCCAATCGAATAAGACTTGTAATTCGCCAAAAATGAACAAACCTGAAGCTATCATGAAATGGAAAACCACTTTTCTTTGGTTCGATTCCAATTGAATTAGACATGCAATTCGCCAAAAAGGAACAAAACCGAAGTTATCATGAAATGAAAAACCTCTTTTCATTGGCTAGATACCAATCGAATTAGACTAGCAATTCGCCAAAAAATGAACAAACCCAAAATTATAATGAAATCAAAATCATCTTTTCATTGGCTCGATTCCAATCGATTTAAACTAGCAATTCGCCAAAAATGATCAAACACGAAGTTATCATGAAATGAAAAAACACTTTTCTTTGGCTCGATTACAATCGATTTAGACTAGCAATTCGCCAAAAACGAACAAACCTGAAGTTATCATGAAATCAAAAGCCACTTTTCATTGGCTCGATTCCATTCGAATTAGATAGCAATTCACCAAAAATGAATAAACTGAAGTTATCATGAAATCAAAAGCAACTTTTCACTTGCACGATTCCAATCGATTTAGACTAATAATTCGCCAAAAATGAACAAACCCGAAGTTATCTTGAAATCAAAAGCCACTTTTCATTTGCCCAATTCCAATCGAATTAGATCGCAATTCGTAAAAAACGAACAAATCGAAGTTCGTTATTCGTCAAAAACAAACAAACCGAAGTTATCATGAAATCAAAATCCACTTTTCAGTTATCGATTCCAATCGAATTGGAAGAGCAATTCTCCAAAAACGTACAAACCCGAAGTTATCATGAAATGAAAAACCACTTTTCATTGATCGATTCCAATCGAATTAGACTAGCAATTCGCCAAAACTGAACAAACCCGAAG
>NW_019229368.1:0-3508 GCF_002742605.1 Olea europaea var. sylvestris
CCAAAAAGTACTTATGGTCCCAAAATGGACACCGGGTGCAAAAGTTGCGCTCAATTCTTCGTACGTCGACAATCCAAGCGTTCTAAATATGCAAGTACTCATTAGTTCGAAAAATGGCCGATATCCCTCGTACGTCATGACGAAGTTGTGAGTTCAACCAAAACTGTCGCTACATTTCTAAAAAGTACTTATGGTCCCAAAACGGACACCGGGTGCAAAAGGTACGCTCAACTCTTCGTACGTCGACAATCCAAGCGTTCCAAATATGCAAGTGCTCATTCTTTCGCAAAATGGCCGAAATCCCTCGTACGTCACGACGAAGTCGTGAGTTCAATCCAAAACGATCGCTACATTTTCAAAAAGTACTTATGGTCCCAAAACGGACACCGGGTGCAAAAGGTACGCTCAACTCTTCGTACGTCGACAATCCAAGCGTTCCAATTATGCAAATACTCATTCTTTCAAAAAATGGCCAAAGTCCCTCATACGTCACGACGAAGTGGTGAGTTCAATCCAAAAGGGTCGCTACATTTCCAAAAAGTACTTATGGGGCCAAAACGGACACCGGGTGCAAAAGGTACGCTCAACTCTTCGTACGTCGACAATCCAAGCGTTCCAATTATGCAAATACTCATTCTTTCAAAAAATGGCCAAAGTCCCTCATACGTCACGACGAAGTGGTGAGTTCAATCCAAAACGGTCGCTACATTTCCAAAAAGTACTTATGGTCCCAAAACGGACACCGGGTGCAAAAGTTGCGCTCAATTCTTCGTACGTCGACAATCCGAGCGTTCCAAATATGCAAGAGCTCATTCTTTCTGAAAATGGCCGAAATCCCTCGTACGTCACGACAAAGTTGTGAGTTCAATCCAAAATGATCGCTACATTTTCAAAAAGTACTTATGGTCCCAAAACAGAACCGTGTGCAAAAGTTACGCTCAATTCTTCATACGCTGACAATCCAAGAGTTCCAAATGTGCAAGTGCTCATTCTTTCGAAAAATGGCCGAAATCCCTCATACGTCAAGACGAAGTTGTGGGTTAAATCCAAAACGGTCGCTACATTACCAAAAAGTACTTATGGTCCCAAAATGGACATCGGGTGCAAAAGTTGCGCTCAATTCTTCGTACGTCGACAATCCAAGCGTTCCAAATATGCAAGTATTCGTTCTTTCGAAAAATGCCCGAAATCCCTCATACGTCACGACGAGGTTGTGAGTTCAAGCCAAAACGCTCGCTACATTTCCAAAAAGAACTTATGGTCCCAAAACGGACACCGGGTGCAAAAGTTACGCTCAATTCTCCGTACGCCGACTATCAAAGCGTTCTAAATATGCAAGTGCTCATTCTTTCGAAAAATGGCCGAAATCCCTCGTACGTCACGACGAAGGGGTGAGTTCAATCCAAAACGGTCGCTACATTTCCAAAAAGTACTTATGGTCCCAAAACGGACACCGTGTGCAAAAGTTACGCTCAATTGTTCGGACGCCGACAATCCAAGCGTTCCAAATGTGCAAGTGCTCACTCTTTCGAAATATGGTCGAAATCCCTCATACGTCACGACGAGGTTGTGAGTTCAAGCCAAAACGCTCGCTACATTTCCAAAAAGAACTTATGGTCCCAAAACGGACACCGGGTGCAAAAGTTACGTTCAATTCTTCTTACGCCGGCAATCCAAGCGTTCCAAATATGCAAGTGTTCACTCTTTCAAAAAATGGCCGAAATCCCGCATATTTCACGACGAAGTTGTGAGTTCAACCTAAAACTGTCGCTACATTTCCAAAAAGTACTTATGGTCCCAAAACGGACACCAGGTGCAAAAGTTACGCTCAATTCTTCGTACGCCAGCAATCCAAGCGTTCCAAATATGCAAGTGCTCATTCTTTCGAAAAATGGCCGAAATCCCTCGTACGTCACGACGAAGTGGTGAGTTCAATCCAAAACGGTCGCTACATTTCCGAAAAGTACTTATGGACCAAAAACGGACACCGTGTGCAAAAGTTACGCTCAATTCTTCGTACGCCAGCAATCCAAGCGTTCCAAATATGCAAGTGCTCATTCTTTCGAAAAATGGCCGAAATCCCTCGTACGTCACGACGAAGTGGTGAGTTCAATCCAAAACGGTCGCTACATTTCCGAAAAGTACTTATGGACCAAAAACGGACACCGTGTGCAAAAGTTACGCTCAATTCTTCGTACGCCAGCAATCCAAGCGTTCCAAATATGCAAGTGCTCATTCTTTCGAAAAATGGCCGAAATCCCTCGTACGTCACGACGAAGTGGTGAGTTCAATCCAAAACGGTCGCTACATTTTCAAAAAGTACTTATGGTCCCAAAACGGACACCGTGTGCAAAAGTTACGCTCAATTCTTCATACGCCGACAATCCAAGAGTTCCAAACGTGCAAGTGCTCATTCTTTCGAAAAATGGCCGAAATCCCTCGTACGTCACGACGAAGTGGTGAGTTCAATCCAAAATGGTCGCTACATTTCCAAAAAGTACTTATGGTCCCAAAACGGACACCGGGTGCAAAAGTTACGTTCAATTCTTCGTACGTCGACAATCCAAGCGTTCCAAATACGCAAGTGCTCATTCTTTCGAAAAATGGCCGAAATCCCTCGTACGTCACGACGAAGTGGTGAGTTCAATCCAAAATGGTCGCTACATTTCCAAAAAGTACTTATGGTCCCAAAACGGACACCGGGTGCAAAAGTTATGTTCAATTCTTCGTACGCCGGCAATCCAAGCGTTCCAAATATGCAAGTGTTCACTCTTTCAAAAAATGGCCGAAATCCCTCATATGTCATGACGAAGTTGTGAGTTCAACCTAAAACTGTCGCTACATTTCCAAAAAGAACTTATGGTCCCAAAACGGACGCAGGGTGCAAAAGTTGCGCTCAATTCTTCGTGCGTCGAAAATCCAAGCGTTCCAAATATGCAAGTGCTCATTCTTTCAGAAAATGGCCGAAATCCCTCGTACGTCACGACGAAGTTGTGAGTTCAACCCAAACTGTCGCTTCATTTCCAAAAAATACTTATGGTCCCAAAACGGACACCGGGTGAAAAAGTTGCGCTAAATTCTTCGTACGTCGACAATCCGAGCGTTCCAAATATGCAAATGCTCATTCTTTCTGAAAATGGCCGAAATCCCTCGTACGTCACGACGAAGTTGTGAGTTCAATCCAAAACGGTCGCTACATTTTCAAAAAGTACTTATGGTCCAAAAACGGACACCGTGTGCAAAAGTTACGCTCAATTCTTCATACGTCGACAATCCAAGAGTTCCAAATGTGCAAGTGCTCATTCTTTCGAAAAATGGCCGAAATCCCTCATACGTCACGACGTAGTTGTGAGTTAAATCCAAAACGGTCGCTACATTACCAAAAAGTACTTATGGGCCCAAAATGGACAACGGGTGCAAAAGTTGCTCAATTCTTCGTACGTCGACAATCCAAGCGTTCCAAATATGCAAGTGCTCATTAGTTCGAAAAATGGCCGATATCCCTCGT
>NW_019229369.1:0-3507 GCF_002742605.1 Olea europaea var. sylvestris
TTCCAATCGAATTAGACTAGCATTTCTCCAAAAACGAACAAACCCGAAGTTATCATGAAATCAAAAACCACTTTTCATTGGATTGATTCCAATCGAATTGGACTAGCAATTTGCCGAAATTGATCAAACCCAAAGTCATCATGAAATCAAAAACCACTTTACATTGGCACGATTCCAACCGAATTAGACTAGCAATTTTTGGAAAGCGATCAAACCCGAAGTTTTCATGAAATCGAAAGCCACTTTTCATTGGCTCAATTCTAATCGAATTAGACTAGCAATTCGTCGAAAATGATCAAACCAGAAGTTATCATGAAATCAAAATCCACTTTTCAATTGCTCGATTCCAATCGAATTAGACTAGCAATTAGCCAAAAAATGAACAAACCCGAAGTTATCATGAAACAAAAACCACTTTTAATTGGCTCGATTCCAATTGAATTAGACTGGGAATTCGCCAACAATGATCAAACCCAATGTTATCATGAAATCAAAAACCACTTTTCATTGGCTCGGTTCCAATCGAATTAGACTAGCAATTTTGGGAAACGATCAAGTCAATCGAATTAGACTAGCAATTTTGGGAAACGATCAAGTCCGAAGTTATCATGAAATCAAAACCACCTTTCATTTGCTCAATTCCAATCGAATTAGACTAGCATTTTGCCAAAAATGAACAAGCCCGAAGTTATCATGAAATCAAAAACCACTTTTCGTTGGCTCGATTCCAATCGAATTAGAATTTCAATTTGCCAAAGATGAACAGACCCGATGTTATCATGAAATCAAAAATCACTTTTCACTGGTTCGATTCCAATCGAATTGGACTAGCAATTTGCAAAAGTCGAACAAACCCGGTGTTATCATGAAATCAAAAACCACTTTCCATTGATTCGATTCCAAACGAATTAGACTAGCAATTTCCCAAAGACGAATAAACCCAATGTTATCATGAAATCGAAAGCCACTTTTCATTGGCTCAATTCTAATCGAATTAGACTAGCAATTCGCCAAAAACAAACAAACCCGAAGTTATCATGAAATAAAAATCACTTTTCATTGGCTCGATTCCAATCGAATTAGACTAGCAATTCGTCGAAAATGATCAAAACCGAAGTTATCATGAAATTAAAAACAACTTTTCATTGGCTCGATTCCAATCGAATTACACTAGCAATTCGCCAAATTGAACAAACCCGATGTTATCATGAAATCAAAAAGCACTTTTCATTAGCTCGATTCCAATTGAATTTGACTAGCAATTTGCCAAAGGCAAACAAACCCGATGTTATCATGAAATCGAAACACACTTTCGTTGGCTCGATTCTAATCGAATAAGACTAGCAATTCTCCTAAAATGAACAAGCCCAAAGTTATCATGAACTCAAAACCACTTTTCATTGGCTCGATTCCAATCGAATTAGACTAGCAATTCACCGAAAATCATCAAACCCGAAGTTTTCCTGAAATCAAAAACCACTTTTCATTGGCACGATTCCAATCGAATGTGACTAGCAATTCGCCAAAAAGAACAAACCCGAAGTTATCACTAAATCAAAAATCACTTTTCATTGGCTCGATTCCAATCGAATTAGACTAGCATTTCTCCAAAAACGAACAACCCAAAGTTATCATGAAATCAAAAACCACTTTTCATTGGCTCGATTCTAATCGAATTGGACTAGCAATTTGCCGAAAATGATCTAACCCGAAGTTATCATGAAATCGAAAACCACTTTTCATTGGCTCGATAACTGAATTAGACTAGCAATTTTTCGAAAATGATCAAACCCGAAGTTATCATGAAATCAAAAGCCACTTTTTATTGGCTCGATTCCAGTCGAAATAGACTAGCAATTCGTCGAAAATGCTCAAACCCGAAGTTATCATGAAATCAAAAATCACTTTTCATTGACTCGATTCCAATCGAATTGGACTAGCAATTTGCCGAAAATGATCAAACCCGAAGTTACCATGAAATCAAAAACCACTTTTCATTGGCTCGATTCCAACCGAATTAGACTAGCAATTTTTCGAAAATGATCAAACTCAAAGTTATCATGAAATCAAAAGCCACTTTTTATTGGCTTGATTCCAATCGAATTAGACTAGCAATTCGCCGAAAATGATCAAACTCGAACTTATCATGAAATCAAAAACCACTTTTCATTGACTCGATTCCAATCGAATTGGACTAGCAATTTGCCGAAAATGATCAAACCCGAAGTTATCATGAAATCGAAAACCACTTTTCATTGGCTCGATAACCGAATTAGACTAGCAATTTTTCAAAAATGATCAAACCCGAAGTTATCATGAAATCAAAAACCACGTTTCATTGGCTCGATTCCAATCGAATTGGACTCGCAATTTGCCGAAAATGATCTAACCCGAAGTTATCATGAAATCGAAAACCACTTTTCATTGGCTCGATAACCGAATTAGACTAGCAATTTTTCAAAAATGATCAAACCCGAAGTTATCATGAAATCTAAAGCCACTTTTTATTGGCTCAATTCCAATCGAATTAGACTAGCAATTCGTCGAAAATGCTCAAACCCGAAGTTATCATGAAATCAAAAACCACTTTTCATTGACTCGATTCCAATCGAATTGGACTAACAATTTGCCGAAAATGATCAAACCCGAAGTTATCATGAAATCAAAAACCACTTTTCATTGGCTCGATTCCAACCGAATTAGACTAGCAATTTTTCGAAAACGATCAAACACAAAGTTATCATGAAATCGAAAGCCACTTTTTATTGGCTTGATTCCAATCGAATTAGACTAGCAATTCGTCGAAAATGATCAAACTCGGACTTAGCATGAAATCAAAAACCACTTTTCACTGGCTCGATTCCAATTAAATTAGACTAGCAATTAGCCGAAAATAAACAAACCCGAAGTTACCATGAAATCAAAAATCACTTTTCATTGGCTCAATTCCAATCGAATTTGACTAGCAATTTGTCGAAAATGATCTAACCCGAAGTTATCATGAAATCGAAAACCACTTTTCATTGGCTCGATAACCGAATTAGACTAGCAATTTTTCGAAAATGATCAAACCTGAAGTTATCATGAAATCGAAAGCCACTTTCTATTGGCTCGATTCCAATCGAATTAGACTAGCAGTTCGTCGAAAATGCTCAAACCCGAAGTTATCATGAAATCAAAAACCACTTTTCATTGACTCGATTCCAATCGAATTGGACTAGCAATTTGCCGAAAATGATCAAACCCGAAGTTACCATGAAATCAAAAACCACTTTTCATTGGCTCGATTCCAACCGAATTAGACTAGCAATTTTTCGAAAACGATCAAACTCAAAGTTATCATGAAATCAAAAGCCACTTTTTATTGGCTTGATTACAATCGAATTAGACTAGCAATTCGTCGAAAATGATCGAACTCGAACTTATCATGAAATCAAAAACCACTTTTCACTGGCTCGATTCCAATTAAATTAGACTAGCAATTAGCCGAAAATGAACAAACCCGAA
>NW_019229370.1:0-3506 GCF_002742605.1 Olea europaea var. sylvestris
TGCTCATTCTTTCAAAAAATGGCCGAAATCCGTTACAGGTCAAGACGAAGTAGTGTATTCATTCCAAAACGGTCGCTACATTTTCAAAAAGTACTTTGGGCCCAAAACGGACACCGTGTGCAAAAGTTACGCTCAATTCTTCGTACGTCGACTATCCAAGCCTTCCAAACATAAAACTGCTCACTCTTTCCAAAAAATGGCCAAAATCCCACATACGTCACGACAAAGTGGTGAGTTCAATCCAAATGGGTCGCTACATTTCCAAAAAGTACTTATGGGCCCAAAACGGACGCCGTGTGCATAAGTTACGCTCAATTCTTCGTACACCGACTATCCAAGCCTTCCAAACATAAAATTGCTCGTTCTTTCGAAAAATGGCCGAAATCCGTTATAGGTCACGACGAAGTTGTGAGTTCAATCCAAAAGGGTCGCCACATTTCCAAAAAATACTTATGGGCCCAAAACGGACACCGTGTGCAAAAGTTACGCTCAATTCTTCGTACGCCGACTATCCAAGCCTTCCAAACATAAAACTGCTCACTCTTTGCAAAAAAGGCCAAAATCCCTCATTCGTCACGACGAAGTTGTGCGTTCGATCCAAAAGGGTCGCTACACTTCCAAAAAGTACTTATGGGCCCAAAACGGACACCGTGTGCAAAAGTTACGCTCAATTCTTCATACGCCGACCATCCAAGCCTTCCAAACATAAAACTGCTCACTCTTTCCAAAAAATGGCCAAAATCCCTCATACGTCACGACGAAGTAGTGAGTTCAATCCAAAACGGTCGCAACATTTCCAAAAAGTACTTATGGGCCCAAAACGGACACCGTGTGCAAAAGTTACGCTCAATTCTTCCTACGCCGACTATCCAAGCCTTCCAAACATAAAATTGCTCATTCTTTCGAAAAATGGCCGAAATCCGTTATAGGTCACGACGAAGTTGTTAGTTCAATCCAAAAGGGTCGCTACATTTCCAAAAAGTCCTTATGGGCCCAAAACGGACACCGTGTGCAAAAGTTACGCTCAATTCTTCCTACGCCGACTATCCAAGCCTTCCAAACATAAAATTGCTCATTCTTTCGAAAAATGGCCGAAATCCGTTATAGGTCACGACGAAGTTGTTAGTTCAATCCAAAAGGGTCGCTACATTTCCAAAAAGTACTTATGGGCCCAAAACGAACACTGTGTGCAAAAGTTACGCTCAATTCTTCGTACGCCGACTATCCAAGCCTTCCAAATATAAAACTGCTCACTCTTTCCATAAAATGGCCAAAATCCCTTATACGTCACAACGAAGTGGTGAGTTCAATCCAAAAGGGTCGCTACATTTCCAAAAATTACTTATGGGCCCAAAACGGACACCGTGTGCAAAAGTTACGCTCAATTCTTCCTACGCCGACTATCCAAGCCTTCCAAACATAAAATTGCTCATTCTTTCGAAAAATGGCCGAAATCCGTTATAGGTCAAGACGAAGTAGTGTGTTCATTCCAAAACGGTCGCTACATTTCCAAAAAGTACCTAGGGGCCCAAAACGGACACCGTGTGCAAAAGTTACGCTCAATTCTTCGTACGCCGACCATCCAAGCCTTCCAAACATAAAATTTCTCTTTCTTTCGAAAAATGGCCGAAATCCGTTATAGGTAATGATGAAGTTGTGAGTTCAATCCAAAAGGGTCGCTACATTTCCCGAAAGTACTTATGGGCCCAAAACGGACACTGTGTACAAAAGTTACGCTCGGTTTTTCGTACGCCGACTATCCAAGCCTTCCAAACATAAAAATTGCTCATTCTTTCGAAAAATGGCCGAAATCCGTTATAGGTCACGACGAAGTAGTGAGTTCAATCCAAAAGGGTCGCTACATTTTCAAAAAGTACTTATGGGCCTAAAACGGACATCGTGTGCAAAAGGTACCCTCAATTCTTCGTACGCCGACTATCCAAGCCTTCCAATTATAAAAGTGCTAATTCTTTCAAAAAATGGCCGAAATCCGTCATACGTCACGATGAAGTGGTGAGTTCAATCCAAAACGGTCGCTACATTTCCAAAAAGTACCTAGGGGCCCAAAACGGACACTGTGTGCAAAAGTTACGCTCAATTCTTCGTACGCCGACTATCCAAGCCTTCCAATTATAAAAGTGCTAATTCTTTCAAAAAATGGCCGAAATCCGTCATACGTCACGATGAAGTGGTGAGTTCAATCCAAAACGGTCGCTACATTTCCAAAAAGTACCTAGGGGCCCAAAACGGACACTGTGTGCAAAAGTTACGCTCAATTCTTCGTACGCCGACCATCCAAGCCTTCCAAACATAAAATTTCTCTTTCTATCGAAAAATGGCCGAAATCCGTTATAGGTCACGATGAAGTTGTGAGTTCAATCCAAAAGGGTCGCTACATTTCCAAAAAGTACTTAAGGGCCCAAAACGGACCCCGTGTACAAAAGTTACGCTCAATTCTTCGTACGCCGACTATCCAAGCCTTCCAAACATAAAACTGCTCACTCTTTCCAAAAAATGGCCAAAATCCCTCATACGTCACGACGAAGTAGTGAGTTCAATCCAAAAGGGTCGCTACATTTCCAAAAAGTATTTATGGGCCCAAAACGGACACCGTGTGCAAAATGTTACGCTCAATTCTTCGTACGCCGACTATCCAAGCCTTCCAAACATAAAACTGCTCACTCTTTCCAAAAAATGGCCAAAATCCCTCATACGTCACGACGAAGTAGTGAGTTCAATCCAAAAGGGTCGCTACATTTCCAAAAAGTACTTATGGGCCCAAAACGGACACCGTGTGCAAAAGTTACGCTCAATTCTTCGTACGCTGACTATCCAAGCCTTCCAAACATAAAACTGCTAACTCTTTCCTAAAAATGGCCAAAATCCCTCATACGTCACAACAAAGTGGTGAGTTCAATCCAAAAGGGTCGCTACATTTCCAAAAATTACTTATGGGCCCAAAACGGACACCGTGTGGAGAAGTTACGCTCAATTATTCGTACGCCGACTATCCAAGCGTTCCAAACATGAAACTGCTCACTCTTTCCAAAAAATGGCCAAAATCCCTCATACGTCACGACGAAGTAGTGAGTTCAATCCAAAAGGGTCGCTACATTTCCAAAAAGTACTTATGGGCCTAAAACGGACATCGTGTGCAAAAGGTACCCTCAATTCTTCGTACGCCGACTATCCAAGCCTTCCAAGTATAAAAGTGCTAATTCTTTCAAAAAATGGCCGAAATCCGTCATACGTCACGATGAAGTGGTGAGTTCAATCCAAAACGGTCGCTACATTTCCAAAAAGTACCTAGGGGCCCAAAACGGACACCGTGTGCAAAAGTTACGCTCAATTCTTCGTACGCTGACTATCCAAGCCTTCGAAACATAAAATTTCTCTTTCTTTCGAAAAATGGCCGAAATCCAATATAGGTCACGATGAAGTTGTGAGTTCAATCCAAAAGGGTCGCGACATTTCCAAAAAGTACTTATGGGCCCAAAACGGACACC
>NW_019229371.1:0-3506 GCF_002742605.1 Olea europaea var. sylvestris
AATTGCCCCCGGCGCGATTTTTATTTCCGATCAACCTGCCAAATTTAAGTCTATTCCGACACAGTCGCGTAAAATGACGAAATATCCCTCGGCGCTATTTTTGTTTCCGATCAACTAGTCAAATTTTAGCCCATTTCGGCACAGTCGCGAAAAATGACGAAATTGCCCCCGGCGCGATTTTTATTTCCGATCAACCTGCCAAATTTAAGCCCATTCAGACACAGTCGCGTAAAATGATGAAATTGCCCTCGGCGCGACTTTTATTTCCGATCAACCAGTAAAAATTTAAGCCCATTTCGGCACAGTCGCGAAAAATGACGAAATTGCCCACGGCGCGATTTTTATTTCCGATCAAGCAGTCAAATTTTAGCCCATTTCGGCACAGTCGCGAAAAATGACGAAATTGCCCCCGGCGCGATTTTTATTTCCGATCAACCTGCCAAATTTAAGCCCATTCCGACACAGTCACGGAAAAAGACGAAATTGACTCGGGGCGATTTTTGTTTCCGATCTACCTGTCAAATTTAAGCCCATTTGGACACAGTCGTGAAAAATGACGAAATTGCCCCCGACGCGATTTTTATTTCCGATAAACCTGCCAAATTTAAGCCCATTCCGACACAGTCGCGAAAAAAGATGAAATTGACCCGGCGCGATTTTGTTTCCGATCAACCAGTCAAATTTTAGCCCATTTCGGCACAGTCTTGAAAAATGACGAAATTGCCCTCGGCGCGGTTTTTATTTCCGATTAACCTGTCAAATTTAAGCCCATTCCGACACAGTCGCGTAAAATGACGTAATTGCCCACGGCGCTATTTTTTTCCCGATCAACCAGTCAAATTTTAGCCCATCTCGGCACAGTCGCGAAAAATGACGAAATTGCCCCCGGAGCGATTTTTATTTCTGATCAACCTGTCAAATTTAAGCCCATTCAGACACAGTCGCGAAAAAAGACGAAATTGACCCGGCGCGATTTTTGTTTCCGATCTTCCTGTCAAATTTAAGCCCATTTCGACACAGTCGTGAAAAATGACGAAATTGCCCCCAGCGCGATTCTTATTTCCGATCAACCTGCCAAATTTAAGCCCATTCCGATAAAGTCGCGTAAAATGACGAAATTACCCTCGGCGCTATTTTTGTTTTCGATCAACAAGTCAAATTTTAGCCCATTTCGGCACAGTCGTGAAAAATGACGAAATTGCCCCCGGCGCGATTTTTATTTCCGATCAGCGTGTCAAATTTTAGCCCACTTGAACACAATCGCGAAAAATGATGAAATTGCCCCCGGCATGATTTTTATTTCCGATCAACCTGCCAAATTTAAGCCCATTCCGATACAGTCGCGAAAAATGACGAAATTGCCCTCGGCGCGATTTTTATTTCCGATCAACCTGCCAAATTTAAGCCCATTCCGATACAGTCGCGAAAAATGACGAAATTGCCCTCGGCGCGATTTTTATTTCCGATCAACCTGCCAAATTTAAGCCCATTCCAACACAGTCGCGAAAAAAGATGAAATTGACCCGGCGCGGTTTTTGTTTCCGATCTATCTGTCCAATTTTAGCCCGTTTCGACACTGTCGTGAAAAATGACGAATTTGCCCCCGGCTCGATTTTTATTTTCGATAAACCTGGCAAATTTAAGCCCATTCCGACACAGTCGCGAAAAAAGACGAAATTGCCCCGGCGCTTTTTTGTTTCCGATCAACCAGTCAAATTTTAGCCCATTTCGACACAGTCGCGAAAAATGACGAATTTGCCCCCAGCGCGATTTGTATTTCCGATCAACCTGCCAAATTTAAACCCATTCCGACACAGTCGCGAAAAAAGACGAAATTGACACGGCGCGGTTTTGTTTCCGATCAACCAGTCAAATTTTAGCCCTTTTCGACACAGTCGTTAAAAATGACGAAATTGCCCCCGGCGCGATTTTTGTTTCCGATCAACCTGCCAAATTTAAGCCCTTACCGACACAGTCGCGAAAAAAGACGAAATTGACCCGGCGCGATTTTTTTTCCCGATCTATCTGTCGAATTTTAGGCCGTTTCGACACTGTCGGGAAAAATGACGAAATTGCCCTCGGCGCAATTTTTATTTCCGACCAACCTGCCAAATTTAAGCCCATTCAGACACAGTCGCGAAAAAAGACGAAATTGACCCGGCGCGATTTTTGTTTCCCATCTACCTGTCAAATTTTAGCCCATTTCGACACAGTCGTCAAAAGTGACGAATTTGCCCCCGGCGCGATTTTTATTTCCGATGAACCTACCAAATTTAAGTCCGTTCCGACACAGTCGCGTCAAATGACGAAATTGCCCCCGGCGCTATTTTTGTTTCCGATCAACCAGTCAAATTTTAGCCCATTTCGGCACAGTCGCGAAAAATGACGAAATTGCCCCCGGCGCGATTTTTGTTTCCGATCAACCTGCCAAATTTAAGCCCTTTCCGACACAGTCGCGAAAAAAGACGAAATTGGCCCGGCGCGATTTTTTTCCCCGATCTATCTGTCGAATTTTAGGCCGTTTCGACACTGTCGGGAAAAATGACGAAATTGCCCTCGGCGCAATTTTTATTTCCGAACAACCTGCCAAATTTAAGCCCATTCAGACACAGTCGCGAAAAAAGACGAAATTGACCCGGCTCGGTTTTTGTTTCCCATCTACCTGTCAAATTTTAGCCCATTTCGACACAGTCGTCAAAAGTGACGAATTTACCCCCGGCGCGATTTTTATTTCCGATGAACCTGCCAAATTTAAGTCCGTTCCGACACAGTCGCGTCAAATGATGAAATTGCCCCCGGCGCTATTTTTGTTTCCGATCAACCAGTCAAATTTTAGCCCATTTCGGCACAGTCGTGAAAAATGACGAAATTGCCCCCGGCGCGATTTTTATTTCCGATCAACCTGCTAAATTTAAGCCCTTTCCGACACGGTCGCGAAAAAAGACGAAATTGACCCGGCGCGGTTTTTGTTTCCGATCTACCTGTCAAATTTTAGCCCATTCGGACACAGTCGCGAAAAATGACGAAATTGCCCTCGGCGCGATTTTTGTTTCCGATCAACCTGCTAAATTTAAGCCCTTTCCGACACGGTCGCGAAAAAAGACGAAATTGACCCGGCGCGGTTTTTGTTTCCGATCTACCTGTCAAATTTTAGCCCATTCGGACACAGTCGCGAAAAATGACGAAATTGCCCCCGGCGCGATTTTTATTTCCGATCAACCTGCCAAATTTAAGCCCGTTCCGACACGGTCGCGTCAAATGACGAAATTGCCCCCGGTGCTATTTTTGTTTCCGATCAACCAGTCAAATTTTAGCCCATTTCGGCACAGTCGCGAAAAATGACGAAATTGCCCTCGGCGCGATTTTTGTTTCCGATCAACCTGCTAAATTTAAGCCCTTTCCGACACAGTCGCGAAAAAAGACGAAATTGACCCGGCGCGATTTTTGTTTCCGATCTATCTGTCAAATTTTAGCCCGTTTCGACACTGTCGTGAAAAATGACGAAT
>NW_019229372.1:0-3505 GCF_002742605.1 Olea europaea var. sylvestris
TGAACCAAGTAAAGCTCTTCATTCGTAAAACTAAAAAATTAAATTTCATTACAAAGATAGGCAGTGTAATCTTACGTATAACATAAACTGTTGGTTAACAAACTGTTGGTTAACAGCTGCAGAGCATCAGCACTGAATTTGTTCTCATCAAACAATACATGGTAATGTGTGAGGCGGCTAGTTCCCTGTTTGATGTATAAACGTATATCAGAAATCTAAAGCAAAGCATCAATACATATCCTATTAAAGATAATCTAAGCTATATATGCATTTCTTACAAAGCAAATGCACGTATATACAAAGATAATGCCTGCAAACTGACTAAACAGCATGAATCGAAGTACTCGAGTCCCAGCATGGCTACAGAGGTAAAAATCAAACCCGTTGGGGTGGCATATCTTGGTATCAATGACAGTACCTGGTCATCGAAGTAAACCATGTGATCAAATACAGGAAAAACAAGTGACAGATGCTGCTCTGTGCATGAACCAAAAAATTTCATACCTAGCAAAATGTTTCCACTCTTGTTTGTTGTATTTCAATCCCCATGATTAGAAGAGAAGAAATGTGAATGGTACATTTTTTGAACCACAACAAAGGTAACAGGTGGTAGGTAAGTTTTGTCAATTGAAACACAAGCCTGAAGAAAGCTCCAATTCAGATACAATATGGTAAGGAACACATCACGTAAACTGAATACTTTAAAGTTAAAAAAAAAAGGATAAAGAAACCTAAATATCACATACCCTCTGGATTGAATTCATTTCATGCAAAAGAACTTGGTAAAACTGCCATTCACCAACTCCATCACTGTCATTCAAAAAATATCAGCATTGCATTTCACAGCATGTGTAGTAAAACACAGAAACAATTGAAAGAATGGTTTAAGTCTATTAACCGGTAGAAGATAATTCTTCAAGGTAGTTGACCAATAGAATCTTTGAATACAAGCAATAGTTCCCTACAAAATGGAAGTGAATGGAAAGAGAGGAAGAGGAAAAACAGTAGACTTAAGAGGTAATTTTAAGGACCTTATCATGCCACCATGAACAATACCTCTATTAGGATCTTCAGTTGTTTTGTAGAGATCTTGTATGATCTCTTCCTGAGGAGATTGTGCAGAAACCAACCCACTGTACTTTGTTACTTTTGGCCAGTCGACTGAAGCCACTACCTGTAAATAATACAATCTCAACTTTTATCTTTCCTTTTCAAAAGAGGGGAGGAGCAATAGAGAGAAGAAGTTTCAACATACTGCAGCAATGGAAGGGCTGAAATCCTCCCCTGGTCAAGGATGGATTACATCTGCCCCAAATATGATTGTAGGGCAATTAGTTAGGTAAGGCATTCTTCTATTAGAAGCTAGCTCCAGAACAGTATTTCGGCCACCAACCTAGTTGAAATATAACCATGAAAAAAAAAAAGAGAAAAGACAAGGAGCAATTTATTTAGAGTAGGAAGGAAATTGAAGATCAAAGTAGACTATTTGGGCACATGATATCCTAGCAAACCTTCACATTAACTTTTAGAGCAACATTCTTAAGATATTGTTTAGTCTATCTAGATGCATTACTGGGCTGACAACATTGCGAGACAATTCCCAACTCTATTTCGCAAACTCGCTTGATTTGACCTGAAAAAATAAAATACCACAATTCAAGATAATGAATTGCTTTAGAAATTTTAAATCCGAAAGATTTATAGCTAACCATAAGACCCCTGACATCAGGCAAAATGACTATTAGCAACTAAAGTTATTTTCCGATTAGTTTCAAGCACGCTAATCTAGTTGAAGAATCAGTGTGCAAATCAAAGAGTGCCTTCTCTATTTGACGAGGATGAGCAAATCGAATAGGAACCAAAGGTCATCGATTGAATTCCTAAAAGCAAGCACAAGATTCCAGTGCTGTAACTAACATTTGAAGTGCGGTTAATGCTTTCCAAAGCACAACTCAATGCAAAGATTAAAAGGCCATACCATCCCTTTGCTATTACACATGCCAATTAATTCATTGCAGAACCTGTCTAAATCAGCATTGAAACTCTGCGAAAAGTTTATACATGTCTAGATTTCCACTTTGCCACCATCAACCATTTTCTAAACAAGAACACAAATGTTTTCATCGAAGACAACTTTAACAATAGAGGGAAAAAGCAATAATATTCAAAAAGTAAAACTCAACATCATCTACAAATTATAACTCAACGTGAAGTCAGACATGAGATAATGTAGGTTAATGAATTAATAATTTTAAATAATTTGTACTGGAAAGGAAATAATACGTTTAAGAGGCAACGTTCTCATTCAATTCACTTATTGAACTTTCAATATGTGAATATAGAAACAAATCCAACTCTATGCTGACGGTTAAAACAGCCTGAAAGACGCATCATTCAGCTAAGAACAGTCACCTTGTCAATCATATTCCATACTCCTACTCTTGGCTCAACACGAGATTTACGTCCAGTCTCATGATATTTCAATTGACATCCAAAGTAACATAATGTCACAAGTCGCAGAAGAAGTATGATTAAAGTAATTCAGTAAATAAATATTGACAAAATTTATCGTTAGGGCTGGGAAAACCCTTGCTTCAATGGATTAGAGTTCAGGCCTAACCTGAATCCCAAACTCTCTGTTCACAAGCATGTCACCATTGTAATTGTTAGAGTTAACCATCTACAAGTAAACCAAATTATTATAAAACAAATAGTTTCTTTATCTAAATAGTTATTAAGATATAGCTATAAAGAAATAAAAGAGAAAAGAAGAAATGCTGGGATCTTAAATATCAATGCCTCAATGATGCTTCGTTCTCTTTGTCGCGGACGTTGGCAGGTTGCTTTCAAAAGTGTAGTAACTTGTTTCTCGTTCAACTTCCGTGAATACCTTTGCCCGTCAACAATCTTACAAACCTGTAAAGAAAGAACACGCCATTATAGCTAAATCCAGATGCAGGGTCCATGGAAAATTGCAGACAGAATAATAAAAACAAACCTCTATTGGAAAATATATAGGCTTTGTGCCAGCCTGAATTGCAGCAACTGTGGAAACTTGAGTGGTATATTGTACATTTATCGAAAATACTGCACTATAGATATTTTTGCCCCCGTATCATCGAAGGAAAACCTACTCCGTTGGAAAGAAAAGAGTCAAATCCCAAATATTGAATTATAACGTGATTCAATTACAAAAAGCAAATCAGTTAATAATTATAAAATAGTTATACTAGTTAACGTGTATATATATGTATTTATTTACCATTTATTCCTTTTATTTTATAAGAAAGGGTAGTTTAGTATTTTTCATCTATTAGGTTCATTGATTGCAATTGTATATCATATATATATATGAGAAAACAGATCCAGCAGCCAACGTGAATTGCTGCCATATTTTTCTAGCAAGGTTTCTCAATTTTGCATAGATTATGTTAAATTAACAATAATGTTAACTGAAAATGCCAAGCTGTAGAGAAGGAAAAGAGATGATGAAAATTGAAAATGA
>NW_019229373.1:0-3505 GCF_002742605.1 Olea europaea var. sylvestris
TTGTATTGAACTCACCACTTCGTCATGGCGAACGAGGGATTTCGGCCATTTTTTGAAAGAATGAGCACTTGCTTATTTGGAACACTTGGATTTTCGACGTACGAAGAATTGAGCGCCACTTTTGCACCCGGTGTCCATTTTGGGACCATAAGTACTTTTTGGAAATGTAGCGACCGTTTTGGATTGAACTCACCACATCGTCGTGACGTATGAGGGATTTCAGCCATTTTTCGAAAGAGTGAGCACTTGCATATTTGGAACGATTGGATTGTCGACGTACGAAGAATTGGGCGTAACTTTTGCACACGATGTCCGTTTTGGGCCAGTAAGTACTTTTTGGAAATGTAGCTACCGTTTTGGATTGAACTCACCCCTTCGTCGCGACGTATGAGGGATTTCGGCCATTTTTTGAAAGTCTGAGCACTTGTACATTTGGAAAGTTTTGGTTGTCGGCGTACGAAGACTTGAGCGTAACTTTTGCACACGGTGTCCGTTTTGGGCCCATATGCACTTTTTGAAATTGTAGCGGCCGTTTTGGATTGAACTCACAACTTTGTCGTGACGTATGAGGGCTTTCGGTCATTTTTCGAAAGAATGAGCACTTGCATATTTGGAACAGTTGGATTGTCGACGTACAAAGAATTGAGCACAACTTTTGCACCCGATGTCCGTTTTGGGACCATAAGTACTTTTTGGAAATGTAGCGATCGTTTTGCATTGAACTCACCACTTCGTCATGGCGAACGAGGGATTTCGGCCATTTTGTGAAAGAATGAGCACTTGCTTATTTGGAACGCTTGGATTTTCGACATACGAAGAATTGAGCGCAACTTTTGCACCCGGTGTCCATTTTGGGACCATAAGTACTTTTTGGAAATGTAGCGACCGTTTTGGATTGAACTCACCACATCGTCGTGACGTATGAGGGATTTCAGCCATTTTTCGAAAGAGTGAGCACTTGCATATTTGGAACGCTTGGATTGTCGGCGTGCGAAGAATTGAGCGTAACTTTTGCAGACGGTGTCCATTTTGGGCCTGTAAGTCCTTTTTGGAAATGTAGCGACCGTTTTGGATTGAACTCACAACTTCGTCGTGTCGTATGAGGGATTTTGGCCATTTTCGAAAGCGTGAGCACTTGCATATTTGGAACGCTTGGATTGTCGGCGTACGAAAAATTGAGTGTAACTTTTGCACACGATGTCCGTTTTGTGCCCGTAAGTACTTTTTGGAAATGTAGCGACCGTTTTGAATTGAACTCACCACTTCATCGTGACGTATGAGGGATTTTGGCACTTTTTCGAATGTGTGAGCACTTGCATATTTGGAACGCTTGGATTGTCGGCTTACGAAGAATTGAGCGTAACTTTTGCACCCAGTGTCCGTTTTGGGCCCGTAAGTCCTTTTGGGAAATGTAGCGACCGTTTTGGATTGAGCTCACAACTTCGTCGTGACATAGGAGGGATTTCGGCCATTTTTCTAAAGAATGAGCACTTGTATATTTGGAACGCTTTGATTGTCGACGTACGAAGAATTGAGCGTAACTTTTGCACCCGGTGTCCGTTTTGGGCCCGTAAGTCCTTTTGGGAAATGTAGCGACCGTTTTGGATTGAACTCACTACTTCATCGTGACGTACGAGGGATTTTGGCCTTTTTCGAAAGTGTGAGCACTTGCATATTAGGAATGTTTGGATTGTCGGCGTACGAAGAATGGAGCGTAACTTTTGCACACGGTGTCCGTTTTAGGCCCGTAAGTACTTTTTGGAAATGTAGCGACCGTTATAGATTGAACTCACCACTTCGTCGTGACGTATGAGGGATTTCGGCCATTTTTTAGAAGTATGAGCACTTGTATATTTGGAACGCTTGGATTGTCGGCGTACGAAGAATTGAGCGTAACTTTTGTACCCAGTGTACGTTTTGGGCCCGTAAGTCCTTTTTGGAAATGTAGCGACCGTTTTGGATTGAACTCACTACTTCATCGTGACGTATGAGTGATTTCGGCCATTTTTCGAAAGAATGAGCACCTGCATATTCGGAACGCTTGGATTGTCGACGTACGAAGAATTGAGCGTAACTTTTGCACACGATATCCATTTTGGGCCCGTAAGTACATTTTGGAAATGTAGCTACCGTTTTGGATTGAACTCACCACTTCATCGTGACGTATGAGGGATTTCGGCCATTTTTCGAAAGTGTGAGCATTTGCATATTTGGAACGTTTGGATTGTCGACGTACGAAGAATTGAGCGTAACTTTTGCACACAATGTCCGTTTTGGGCCCGTAAGTACTTTTTGGAAATGTAGCGACCGTTTTGGATTGAACTCACCACTTCGTTGTGACGTATGAGGGATTTAGCCATTTTTTGAAAGTGTGAGTACTTTCATATTTGGAACGCTTGGATCGTCGGCGTACGAAAAATTGAGTGTAACTTTTGCACACGATGTCCGTTTTGTGCCCGTAAGTACTTTTTGGAATTGTAGCGACTGTTTTGGATTTAACTCACCACTTCGTCGTGACGAATGAGGGATTTCGGCCATTTTTTGAAAGTGTGAGCACTTGCATATTTGGAACGTTTCGATTATCGGCGTACGAAGAATTGAGCGTAACTTTTGCACACGGTGTCCATTTTGGCCCATAAGTACTTTTTGAAAATGTAGCGATCGTTTTGGATTGAACTCACAACTTTGTCGTAACGTATGAGGGATTTCGGCCATTTTTCGAAAGAATGAGCACTTGCATATTTGGAACGCTTGGATTGGCGGCGTACGAAGAATTGAGCGCAACTTTTGCACCTGGTGTCCGTTTTGGGCCCGTAAGTACTTTTTGAAAATGTAGCGACCGTTTTGGATTCAACTCACCACTTCATCGTGACGTATGAGGGATTTCAGCCATTTTTCAAAAGTGTGAGCACTTGCATATTTGGAACGCTTGGATTGTCGGCGTACGAAAAATTGAGAGTAACTTTTGCACACGATGTCCGTTTTGGGCCCGTAAGTCCTTTTTGGAAATGTAGCGACCGTTCTGGATTGAACTCACAAATTCGTCGTGACGTACGAGGGATTTCGGCCATTTTTCGAAAGAATGAGCACTTGCATATTTGGAACGCTTTGACTGGCGTCGAACGAAGAATTGAGCGTAACTTTTGCACCCGGTGTCCGTTTTGGGCCCGTAAGTCCTTTTTGGAAATGTAGTGACCGTTTTGGATAGAACTCACTACTTCGTCGTGACATACGAGGGATTTCGGCCATTTTTCGAAAGTTTGAGCACTTGCATATTTGGAACGTTTGGATGTCGGCGTACGAAGAATTGAGCGTAACTTTTGCACCCGGTGTCCGTTTTAGGCCCGTAAGTACTTTTTGGAAATGTGGCGACCGTTTTGGATTGAACTCACCACTTCGTCGTGACGTATGAGGGATTTCGAAAATTTTTCGAAAGTGTGAGCACTTGCATATTTGGAACGTTTGGATTGTCGACGTACGAAGAATTGAGCGTAACTTTTGCACA
>NW_019229374.1:0-3504 GCF_002742605.1 Olea europaea var. sylvestris
GGCAAAAATTTGACTGGTTGATCGGAAACAAAAATCGCGCCGTGGGAAATTTAATAATTTTTCGCGACTGAGTCAGAATGGGCAAAAATTTGACTGGATGATCGGAAACAAAAGCTGCGCTGGGGCAATTTCGTCATTTTTCTCGACTGTGTCGAAGTGGGCTTAAACTTGGCAGGTTGATCAGAAATAAAAATCGCGTCGGGGGCAATTTAATCATTTTTCGCGACTGTGTCGGAATGGGTTAAAATTTAACTGGTTGATCTGAAACAAAAACTGCGCCGGGGGTAATTTCGTCATTTTTCACAACTGTGTCGGAATTGACTAAAATTTGATAGATTGATCGGAAGCAAATATCGCGCCGGAGGCAATTTTGTCATTTTTAGCGACGATGTCGAAATAGGCTAAAATTTGACTGGTTGATCGGATACAAAAATCGCGTCGGGGGCAATTTCGTCATTTTTCGGGACTGTGTCGGAATGGGCTAAAATTTGACTGGTTGATCGGAAACAAAAATCGCGTCGGGGGCAATTTCGTCATTTTTCGGGACTGTGTCGGAATGGGCTAAAATTTGACTGGTTGATCGGAAACAAAAATCGCGTCGGGGGCAATTTCGTCATTTTTCGGGACTGTGTCGGAATGGGCTAAAATTTGACTGGTTGATCGGAAACAAAAACCGCGCCAGGGGCAATTTCGTCATTTTTAGCGACTGTGCCGGAATGGGATAAAATTCGATAGGTTGATCGGAAACAAAAATCGCGGCGGGGGCAATTTCGTCACTTTTCGCGATTGTGCCGGAATGGGCTAAAATTTGAAAGGTTGATCGGGAACAAAAATTGCGCCGATGGCAAATTCGTCATTTTTCGTAACTGTGTCGGAATTGGCTAAAATTTGACAGGTTGATCGAAAACAAAAATCGTGCCGGGGGCAATTTCGTAATTTTTCGCGACGGTGTCGGAATGGTCTAAAATTTGACTGGATGATCGGAAACAAAAATCGCGCCGGGGGCAATTTCGTCATTTTTCTCGACTTTGTCGGAGGGGGCTTAAATTTGGCAGGTTGATCGGAAATAAAAATCGCGTCGGGGGCAATTTAATCATTTTTCGCGACTGTGTCGGAATGGGAAAAAATTTGACAGGTTGATCGGAAAGAAAAATCACGCCGTGGGCAATTTCGTCAGTTTTCTCGACTGTGTCAGATGGGGTTGAAATTTTGCAGGTTGATCGGAAATAAAAATCGCGCAGGGGAAATTTCGTCATTTTTCGCGACCGTGTCGGAATGGGCTCAAATTTGACTGGTTGATCGGAAACAAAAATCGCCTCAAGGGTAATTTCGTCATTTTTTTCGACTGTGTCGGAATGGGCTAAGATTTGACTGGTTGATCGGAAACAAAATCCGCGTCAGGGGCAATTTCGTCATTTTTAGCGACTGTGTCAGAATGGGATAAAATTTGATAGGTTGATCGGAAACAAAAATCGCGCCGGGGGCAATTTTGTCACTTTTCGCGGTTGTGCCGGAATGGGCTAAAATTTGACAGGTTGATCGGGAACAAAAATTGCGCCGAGGGCAATTTCGTCATTTTTCGCGACGATGTCGGAATGGTCTAAAATTTGACTGGATGATCGGAAACAAAAATCGCGCCGGGGGCAATTTCGTCACTTTTCGCGATTGTGCCGGAATGGGCTAAAATTTGACAGGTTGATCGGGAACAAAAATTGCGCCGAGGGCAATTTCGTCATTTTTCGCGACGGTGTCGGAATGGTCTAAAGTTTGACTGGATGATCGGAAACAAAAATCGCGCCGGGGGCAATTTAATGATTTTTCGCGACTGTGTCGGAATTGACTAAAATTTGATAGGTTGATCGGAAACAAAAATCGCTCCGGGGGCAATTTTGTCATTTTTCGCGACGATGTCGAAATAGGCTAAAATTTGACTGGTTGATCGGATACAAAAATCGCGTCGTGGGCAATTTCGTCATTTTTCGCGACGGTGTCGGAATCGGCTAGAATTTGACTGATTGATCGGAAACAAAAATCGCGCCGGGGAAAATTTCGTCATTTTTCGCGACTGTGTCGGAATGGGCTCAAATTTGACAGGTTGATCGGGAACAAAAATTGCGTCGAGGGCAATTTCGTCATTTTTCGCGACGGTGTCGGAATCGGCTAGAATTTGACTGATTGATCGGAAACAAAAATCGCGCCGGGGAAAATTTCGTCATTTTTCGCGACTGTGTCGGAATGGGCTCAAATTTGACAGGTTGATCGGGAACAAAAACCGCGCCGGGGGCAATTTAATGATTTTTCGCGACTGTGTCGGAATTGACTAAAATTTGATAGGTTGATCGGAAACAAAAATCGCGGCGGGGGCAATTTCGTCACTTTTCGCGATTGTGCCGGAATGGGCTAAAATTTGAAAGGTTGATCGGGAACAAAAATTGCGTCGAGGGCAATTTCGTCATTTTTCGCAACAATGTCAGAATTGGCTAAAATTTGACTGGTTGATCGAAAACAAAAATCGTTCCGGGGGCAATTTCGTAATTTTTCACGAAGGTGTCGGAATGGTCTAAAATTTGACTAAATGATCGGAAACAAAAATCTCGCCGGGGGCAATTTCGTCATTTTACTCGACTTTGTCGGAGGGGGCTTAAATTTGGAAGGTTGATCGGAAATAAAAATCGCGCCGGTGGCAATTTAATCATTTTTCGCGACTGTGTCGGAATGGGCAAAAA
This sequence comes from Olea europaea var. sylvestris, assembly GCF_002742605.1. Taxonomy (NCBI): domain Eukaryota; kingdom Viridiplantae; phylum Streptophyta; class Magnoliopsida; order Lamiales; family Oleaceae; genus Olea; species Olea europaea. The sequence continues at coordinate 2,727 of NW_019229374.1, forward strand.
TTTGACTGGTTGATCGGAAGCAAAAATCGCGCCGGGGGCAATTTCGTAATTTTTCGCGACGGTGTCGGAATGGGCTAAAATTTGACTGGATGATCGGAAACAGAAATCGCGCCGGGGGCAATTTCGTCATTTATCTCGACTCTGCCGGAGTGGGCTTAAATTTGGAAGGTTGATCGAAAATAAAAATCGCGCCAGTGGCAATTTAATCATTTTTCGCGACTGTGTCGGAATGGGCAAATTTTTGACTGGTTGATCAGAAACAAAAATCGCGCCGGGGGCAATTTAATCATTTTTCGCGACTGTGTCAGAATGGGCTAAAATTTGACTGGATGATCGGAAACAAAAGCTGCGCTGGGGCAATTTCGTCATTTTTCTCGACTGTGTCGGAGTGGGCTTAAATTTGGCAGGTTGATCAGAAATAGAAATCGCGTCGGGGGCAATTTAATAATTTTTCGCTACTGTGTCGGAATGGGTTAAAATTTGACTGGTTGATCGGAAACAAAAATCGCGCCGGGGGTAATTTCGTCATTTTTTGCAACTGTCGGAATTAACTAAAATTTGACAGGTTGATCGGAAACAAAAATCGCGTCGGGGGCAATTTTGTCATTTTTCGGGACGATGTCGAAATAGGCTAAAACTTGACTGGTTGATCGGATACAAAAATCGCGTCGGGGGCAATTTCGTCATTTTTCGCAACTGTGTCGGAATGGGCTAAAATTTGACTGGTTGATCGGAAACAAAAACCGCACCCTGGGCAATTTCGTTATTTTTCTCGACT
>NW_019229375.1:0-180 GCF_002742605.1 Olea europaea var. sylvestris
TCTGAAACAAAAATCGCGCCGGGGGCAATTTCGTCATTTTTCCCGACTGTGTAGGAATGGATTAAAATTTGACAGGTTTATCAAGAACGAAAATCGTGCCGGGTGTAATTTCGTCATTTTTCGCGACATTGTCGGAATTGGCTGAAATTTGACTTGTTGATCGGAAACAAAAACCGCGCC
>NW_019229375.1:343-3503 GCF_002742605.1 Olea europaea var. sylvestris
TTTGACAGGTTGATCGGGAACGAAAATAGCACCGGGTGTAATTTCGTCATTTTTCGCGACTGTGTCGGAATTGGCTAAAATTTGACTGGTTGATTGGAAACAAAAATCGCGCCGGGGGCAATTTTGTCATTTTTATCGACTGTGTCGGAATTGGCTGAAATTTACAGGTTGATCGGAAACAAAAAATCGCGCCAGGGGCAATTTCGTCATACTTCACGACTGTGTAGGAATGGGCTAAAATTTGACAGGTTGATCGGAAACAAAAAACCGCGCTGGGGGCAATTTCGTCATTTTTCCCGACTGTGTAGGAATGGACTAAAATTTGACAGGTTGATCGGAAACAAAAATCGCGCAGGTGGCGATTTCGTCATTTTTCGCGACTGTGTAAGAGGTCAAATTTGACTGGTTGATCGGGAACAAAAATCGCTCCGAGTGTAATTTCGTCATTTTTAGCGACTGTGTCGGAATTGGCTAAAATTTGATTGGTTGATCGGAAACAAAAACCGCGCCGGGGCCAATTTCGTCATTTTTCTCGACTGTGTCGGAATTGGCTGTAATTTAGCAGTTTGATCTGAAATAAAAATCGCGCCGGGGGTAATTTCGTCATTTTTCTCGACTGTATCGGAATGGGTTCAAATTTGACTGGTTGATCGGAAACAAAAATCGCGCCGGGGCAATTTCGTCATTTTTCGCGACTGTGTCGGAATTGGCTAAAATTTGACAGGTTGATCGAAAGCAAAAATCGCGCCAGGGGAAATTTCGTCATTTTTCTCGACTGTGTCGGAATTGGCTGAAATTTGGCTGTTTGATCTGAAATAAAAATCGGGCCAGGGGCAATTTCGTCATTTTTATCGACTGTATCGGAATGGGTTCAAATTTGACTGGTTGATCGGAAACAAAATTCGCGCCGGGGACGATTTCGTCATTTTTCACGACTGTGTAGGAATGGGCTCAAATTTGACAGGTTGATCAAAAACAAAAATCGCGCCGGGGGCAATTTCGTCATTTTTCCCGACTGTGTAGGAATGGACTAAAATTTGACAGGTTTATCGGGAATGAAAATCGCGCCGAGTGTAATTTCGTCATTTTTCGCGACGTTGTCGGAATTGGCGGAAATTTGACTTGTTGATCGGAAACATAAACCGCGTCGGGGGCAATTTCGTCATTTTTCTCGACTGTGTCGGAATTGGCTAAAATTTGGCTGTTTGATCAGAAATAAAAATCGGGCCAGGGGCAATTTCGTCATTTTTATCGACTGCGTCCGAATGGGCTCAAATTTGACAGGTTGATCGGAAACAAAAATCGCGCCGAGGGCAATTTCGTCATTCTTCGCGACTGTGTCGGAATTGGCTAAAATTTGACAGGTTGATCGAAAACAAAAATCGCGCCGGGGGCAATTTCTTCATTTTTCCCGACTGTGTAGGAATGGACTAAAATTTGACAGGTTTATAGGGAATGAAAATCGCGCCGAGTGTAATTTCGTCATTTTTCGCGACATTGTCGGAATTGGCGGAAATTTGACTTGTTGATCGGAAGCATAAACCGCGCCGGGGGCAATTTCGTCATTTTTCTCGACTGTGTCGGAATTGGCTGAAATTTGGCAGTTTGATCTGAAACAAAAATCGCGCCGGGGGCAATTTCGTCATTTTTCTCGACTGTGTCGGAATGGGCTCAAATTTGACCGGTTGATCGGAAACAAAAATCGCGTCGGGGGCAATTTCGTCATTTTTCGCGACTGTGTCGGAATTGACTGAAATTTGGCTTGTTGATCGGAAACAAAAATCGCACCGGGTGCAATTTCGTAATTTTTCTCAACTGTGTCGGAATTGTCTGAAATTTGGCTGTTTGATCTGAAATAAAAATCGGGCCAGGGGCAATTTAGTCATTTTTATCGACTGCGTCGGAATGGGCTCAAATTTGACAGGTTGATAGGAAACAAAATTCGCGCCGGGGCAATTTCGTCATTTTTCGCGACTGTGTCGGAATTGGCTAAAATTTGACAGGTTGATCGAAAACAAAAATCGCGCCGGGGGCAATTTCGTCATTTTTCTCGACTGTGTCCGAATGGGCTCAAATTTGACCGGTTGATCAGAAACTAAACTCGCGCCGGGGGCAATTTCGTCATTTTTCTTGACTGCGTCGGAATGGGCTCAAATTTGACAGGTTTATCGGGAACAAAAATCACGCCGGGGGCAACTTCGTCATTTTTCACGACTGTGTCGAAATGGGCAAAAATTTGACTTGTTGATAGGAAACAAAAATCGCGCCGGGTGTAATTTCGTCATTTTTCGCGACTGTGTCGGAATTGGCTAATTTGATTGGTTGATCGGAAACAAAAACTGGGCCGGGGGCAATTTCGTCATTTTTCTCGACTGTGTCGGAATTGGCTCAAATTTGACAGGTTGATCGGAAACAAAAATCGCGCTGGGGGCAATTTCGTCATTTTTCCCGACTGTGTAGGAATTGACTAAAATTTGACAGGTTTATCGGGAATGAAAATCGCGCCGAGTGTAATTTCGTCATTTTTCGCGACATTGTCGGAATTGGCGGAAATTTGACTTGTTGATCGGAAACATAAATCGCGCCGGGGGCAATTTCGTCATTTTTCTCGACTGTGTCGGAATTGGCTGAAATTTGGCTGTTTGATCTGAAATAAAAATCGGGCCAGGGGCAATTTCGTCATTTTTATCGAATGCGTCGGAATGGGCTCAAATTTGACAGGTTGATCGGAAATAAAAATCGCGCCGGGGCAACTTCGTCATTTTTCGCGACTGTGTCGGAATTGGCTAAAATTTGACAGGTTGATCGAAAACAAAAATAGCGCCGGTGTAATTTCTTCATTTTTCGTGACTGTGTCGGAATTGGCCAAAATTTGACCGGTTGATCGGAAACAAAAATCGCGTCGGGGGCAATTTCGTCATTTTTCTCGACTGTGTCGGAATGGGCTCAAATTTGACAGGTTGATCGGGAACAAAAATACCGCCGGGTGAAATTTCGTCATTTTTCTCGACTGTGTCGGAATGAGCTCAAATCTGACCGGTTGATCGGAAACAAAAATTGCGCTGGGGGCAATTTCTTCATTTTTCGCGACTGTGCCGGAATTGGCCGAAATTTGACAGGTTTATCGGGAACAAAAATCGCGCCGGGTTTAATTTCGTCA
>NW_019229376.1:0-87669 GCF_002742605.1 Olea europaea var. sylvestris
TAAAGCAATGAGATGTGTCGTGCATATCGTAACCTTAAAAGTGGAAGCTAATAGTTTCAATTGTATTGAAATAAAAAAAAAAATTGAATAATTTTAGGCTAATATTATGTGAGTGTTATGTTGACACATTTGTCGTTCAAATAAATATTTGAAAAAATTGCAACAGAAATACCAAATTTTTCGTTTATTAGCAGACTTTGCCCAAACATTTGATTTGTGCCACCGTGAGTATCAAACCTTTAAAAAATATACAGCTCAAGTCCAAAATGACGGTTTCCATTTGTTTGACCTCAAAATCCGTCAGTTGACCCCATAATCCTTCAGTTGACCCCAGAAATTAAAAATTTAATAATTTGACCACATAAGACAAGGCTAAAATGGTCATTTTACCATTTTAATATAAAACAAAAAAAAAGGAAAAAGGAAAATTGGTCATCTTCTCCAACAACCCCGACCCCCATCCCTCAATCCTACCAAAACACAGCACCATCAACCATCGCTTGCTACAATCACCCACCATCGCGTGCTACAAACACCCACCATCGTGTGCTACAACTACCCACCACTTAAGGAAATCATATTTTTCAAACCCTAATTTTCATCCCTTGAAAGTTTCTGTAATTCATTTCTATCAAATCAAAACTCACAAAGAACCCTGGAATTGGAAATCAGAAATTGCTCCTTTTCCAATTTCTAAATCTCCTAAATATTTTCCATTCATGTTTCATGGGGAACTTGAGATTTGATAATGAGAAGTTTTTACTTCAAATTTTTTACGGGTGGGAGTGGGGGCAATGATTTACGGGTATGACTGGACGGTGGTGGCACTACCGACGGTGGGTGGCTGGTGGCATATGGTGAGACTGGTTTTCCCCATTACTGGGTAGGTGGGATGAGAAGAAAGAAGAAATACATACAGAGGTTGTACGTACGCGCGCGTGTGTGTGTGTGTATTAGTTTAATTAATTAATTAATATTAAAATGGTAAAATGACCATTTTAGCCCTGTCTTATGTGGTCAAATTATTAAATTTTTAATTTCTATGGTCAATTGAAGGATTTTGGGGTCAACTGACGGATTTTGAGATCAAACAGATAGAAACCGTCATTTTGGACTTGAGTTGCATATTTCTTAAAGGTTTGGTACTCACGTTGGTACAAATCAAATGTTTGGGCAAAGTCTGCTAATAAATGAAAGGTTTGGTACTTTGGCTGCAATTTTTCCTAAATATTTTGTTAATTCAAGATGAGGATGTCACATTTTGAAAAATTTGAGGGCTCAGTATGAGAAAGTAATAAGGTTTCAGAAGTCTAACAAAACAAACGCTACCCATATAAAGGAATATCGCACACGTCTTTTTGTCATAAAAAATTTCATTCGATCACGCGTACTATACTGTTCTCTGATCATCAAATTTACTCCTAATAGGGAAAAAAATTAAGCTTTTCTTTCTCCGATCCTTGAATTTTCTCTCAGATTTCAGGTTTTTAGTCATAGAAAGGGGAATATAATAGAGAAACTGGAATGGGTCAAGCTTTTCGCAGGCTCTTTGACACTTTCTTCGGCAATTCTGAGATGCGGGTACGCTAAATTTTTTGATTTCCAAACACTTTTAATTTTTAATTTTTATATATGTTGCGTATTTGTGACATTTTTCTAAATTAAGTTTACGAGCTCAGGTTTGCAGCTCCTAGCCTGGCTTGACAAATAAGTGCTGCTTCGCGTTATGATTGTCCAGATTAAACTAGTTATATTAAATATTAGATTGGGAAATTATTGTATCTAATTGTGGGTAGTTTACGTCTGATTATAGTTTTCCACTTTGTTTGCAATGCTTTTTGGTAGTGCTATTTGACTGGGGAATTCTAGAGCCGCCTTCAGGCTGCTAATTTTTGCGTTTAATTGCACGTGAGATAGTTTTTATTTATGAATGAAATAGTACAAAGAATCCTACTTATATACAGACTGAAATGAGTTCAACACTGTCCATGTTTGATGCTGAAGAAGGAAATGTATACTAATGGGATTATGGGACTGTAAAAATTATTCAAGTGTCCATGTGGGCTAAAGATACACTAATATAGGTCAACATACTAAAACTCAAAATGGTGCAACGGAGTACAGTTGGAGTTTGGGAACTAAAGGGTGGTCCCGGCCTTGTGTATAAGAACCTAACGAAACAAGACTCGTAATTAGAGAAGGGCTATACTAGAGCACAAGAAGATGATTCATTTCTGGCCAATGATACCCAGTGTGAGAGGGAGATGTAGTAGCCTAGCCTATGATTAGAGAACCACTAAATCAAAGACTACTAGCACTAGCTTGTTCACTAGGTCCCGAGTTTCTTCCATTGCTCCGGCTAAGGAGAGGCCAGAGTTGCTTTTTTCAAAGCCAAGTCCAAGGAAAAGTAAATGCCCTTCTTAGTCGGCCATTGCAAAATCTAAGCTGATTATCTAGCTAAAACCAGAAGCCAAGTCCAAAGAAAAATACACCACCCTTCTAAATCAGCCACTACGAGAGCTAAGCTGACTACCAAGTTAAATCCAACTGCTACGGTTACACTATCTCCCAAGAATGCAACACCCGTGACTAAGAAGCTTCTAGCTGGAAGGTGGTGGCTTCCCCACAGAAGACAACACTTCCACTAAGCAGCCTCCAGCACGAAGGTGGAGGCAGGTTCGAAGAAGGCAACTCCAACGATAAGAAAGTTAAGTCCCAGAGCCTGAGCCAGAGTCTCTATAATCATCAAAATAATGCAAAGACAAGCACACACATGTATGCATCCCCATGCGCACACACTGGGAAGATTAGCTTACTGTCTACAGCAGTGCCGGACAAGAAAATATATTCTTCTAATGGAGTAACTCCTCTGAATGACGAACAAGATACGCTAATATATTATCAATCATAACGGAAAAAGATTACTATTTTTACAGTCAGTGAAAGGTTTCACACAGAGAAATATAGACTGCTAATGCATAGAAATATATACTTCTTCATCAACATCACTGTTATCATTAATAAAATATTTTTTTCTGATAATTTCATATTATTTATGAAGACATTGAATCATTATGCTTGTAAGTGCCGTGACCCTCTAAATTGTTATCATGTGCTGTTGGCGTCATGGTTGTGATTCTTGTTTGAAATGGTGTAGGTTGTGATGCTTGGGCTGGATGCTGCTGGAAAAACAACTATACTTTATAAGCTTCACATTGGAGAGGTTTTATCTACAGTTCCTACCATCGGTTGGCCATTCTCCATCGAGATCATATTTCATTGAAACCTGAAGAAATAATTATACTTAGTGACAGAGAAGAACCCTTTTCTTTTTAGATTGTCATAGTAGTTCTTTGCTCACTTGCAATTAATTATGAGTTTGCATAACAAATGCTGTTATCGTACTATTGTGCAACTACTTACTTTCTTACTGTATCCTTATTTGTTAGTCCTCTATCTTGAAATGTCTGAATATATTTTAAGATTGGAATTGGATAATGGAATTAAGGTATGATAGTTAAATGGTTTCTTAGATAGAATGCCCCTAATGATAGAGGGCAATGTTATGCAGCCAACTGTTAACAGTGTGGTATAATACCTTGCATGGGTGGATTAGTTGTACATGCTTTGTAATGAGTGAAGCGAAGTGTTCGATTGATATAGGAATTTGAATGTCTTCATATCTCGGGCTCAATAACTAGTTCACAACGTAGGATCCCTATTTTAATTTTTGGGATAATTGCAGCAAAAGCCCAAAACCTTTAAAACACTAGCAGACTTTCCATATACCTTTGATTTATTGTAGCCGTCATCCCAACTTTTTCAACCATTGTCGGTGAGGCTCTTTTGGACGTTTTCATCCAAAATACCATCAGTTGACTCAAAAAATTGATTTTGACAGCATTTTAATCAATTTTAAAGGGCAAAATGGTAACTATCTATTAATCACATTAAATAATTAAATAATACACAAAAAAGAAAAGAAAATAAAAGAATGAAACCCCTAACCTCCCCAAACCCAAACTCCCTTCTTCTTCTTCTTTCTCCTGTAGTTCTCCCGTTTTCTTCTTAGGCAATGATTTTTTAAACAAAAATGATATATAAATAAAAATTTCAAGCACTTCATAACCAAATCAAGCAAATTTTTTATTCGCCTCCAAATTCTATTAGTTCAAAATCAGCGTTATTTCCTAGGAAAAAGTTAAATGAAATTTCCGTCCTTTACCATGCCTTGCCCAATTTCAACCATTTACTTCAACTCTGCATCAACTCCAGATCGTTGAACACAGTAAAACACACCCATCAGCAAATCATAGTACAAAGGCTACACCAAAATCCATTTGTTACCACCAAATTAATTTTGTTTTACACATATTGCAATGACATAGAAGCATCCCTCATGTGAAAGATTGCCTCAACCAAATGTTTTAGCATAGACCTCACTAATTTTATTTTATTTTTGCGTTGACCTCACTAAATTTGATTGTATTTCTAGCATCCACGCTTCTTGTCAACATATGTTGGCACTAAGATTTGGACAGGAAATTCATGCATATGGCACTTTGAGCTAGCAGTTGGCTTTTCGGAGGTTGGCGATTTCGGTTTAGAAGGGTTCAGGTGTTGAAGCATGTTGCCATTTTTTTGGGATAGTTGCAGTGGCTATTGGCGGTTTAACTTGGTGGCGGCAACAACGATTGCGGTGAGGCATCGTTTGTGTGGTTGAACCATACTTGTGTCGACGATTGAAGGGATATTGGTTTGGGGTGGTTAGGGGTTTCGTGGGGACAGGGTGTGGGTGACTTTTCTTTTATTTCTTTTCTTTTTTGTTTATTATTTAATTAGTTAATGTGATAGTTACCGTTTTGCCATTTCAAAGTTGGTTAAAATGTGGTAGAAATCATTTTTTAGTCAATTGACGGTATTTTGGATGAAAACTGTCCAAAAGGGCATCATCTGTGATGTTTGAAAATGTTAGGGTGACGGTTGCAACAAATTAAAGGTTTGAAGAAAGTCCGCTAGTGTTTTAAAGGTTTGAGGTTTTTGTTGTAATTATCCCTCAATTTATTAGGAAATAAATTTTTTTGTCGTTTTAATGCTAATAATTTGACATCATGTTGCAACTATTGGGTATGATTGTCTTTAGACTTCATATGATGATAGATTTCATTTAAATTTAGGTTCTTTATAAAGGTTAGTTTTTTCTTTCCTTTTGTTAGGGTCACATTCTAGTGTTTTACAGTAATAAATAGTCTCTTTTCTAAACGTTTTATAATATTGAATATCTTCTAATTTATCGTGGTACTGGAGCAAGTTTCATTCAGTCTTGGTTACATTAGAGTCTCTTCCGTTCTCCGATGAGCGGCCTGTTGCCACTAGTCTGATTAACTTTCATTTTTATTCAGAGTCCTCTTGTTTGTTCATAGGTTTATTTTTTACACAGTTTAGCGGTCATTGAAATTGCAGATCTGGACTCTTCGAATAGTTACCTTTCTTCCATTTTTCTAGTTTTGTTGGAGGTTTGCTTTTGAGTTTGAGACCAAGAGGGGTTTGTTACGCTGTTTAAGCTTTTGTTCTTGTGGATCTGATTTTTGTTTCTACTAGTGAGCAGATGGCTTTTTCTGTTGGTGGCTCAGTCCAGTCTGGTGGTAGTGGTGGCGGCACGAGCCTTTTTCCTTTAGTTATTGTATTGGTTGATGTCCTCGTTGCTTATTTTTTATTTCTGGTTTATGTCTTGATGCCACCACTTACCTATTTCCTTAAGCTGTTATGATGGTTGATGATCCTGTTTCTGATTTTTTATTTTTGGTTTATGTCTTGATGCACCCTAGAGTTTGGCTGGGTTGGCAATTTGGTTTCTTGTTCGCCTTTGCCATATTTCTTTGTCTGCCTTCCTCTATTTGCTTCCCTGTTTCTTGCTAGCCCACATCTTGAATCTGGCTACACACATCGTGAAAGTTAAATCTTTTCCTTAAGCTGTTATGATGGTTGATGATCCTGTTTCTGATTTTTTATTTTTGGTTTATGTCTTGATGCACCCTAGAGTTTGGCTGGGTTGGCAATTTGGTTTCTTGTTCGCCTTTGCCATATTTCTTTGTCTGCCTTCCTCTATTTGCTTCCCTGTTTCTTGCTAGCCCACATCTTGAATCTGGCTACACACATCGTGAAAGTTAAATCATGGCTTTTCTCCCTTAGAGTCTGGTGTGTGCGCTGTTGATGATGGTTGTTGCGCATCCGTCTTATCTCTATTAGATGTGGTGTAGATCACTTGTTCTGGCAACAATAAAGCATCATAGTTTGATTTCACATGTTCAAGAGTTGATTTTGATAGGCAATCTTGCTGGTCATCGTTTCGTTTCATCAATTTGTTTGTTTGGACGGTGTGGCAGCTTATATAAACCTTGGTAGAAATTCAGTCAATATGGATGGATTGGGAGCAGTAATACAGGTCCCATGGAAATAACAATTTGGATGGCATTCTCAACTTATGAAATTTGATGGGCCCAATTGAGGGAAAGAGATTTGGGACCCCAAAGATTGTCTGGCTCGATATAAAGGTTTACTTTGAACTATATTGGACCTGAACTATGGAGATTATCTTTTTGGGATTTTGTTCTCTATGGTTAAAGTAGATTTGGTGGATTGGTGTGATTGTGAGTCTCCTACCCATCTGTATGTCACTGCCATATGAGCTGCTATTTGGCCTGGTCGCTTCCCTTGGTGCTGAAGTTGTATGTTCTCTTGGGTAATTAATCACGTGGTCTGTTATTTGAATAATCTCTGCATGAAGTTATTTGCTTGGGCCTTGCAATTGATGACTTGCTGAGCTTTTTATGATTTTTGGGCTTAATATCGTGATTTCCTCCTTTGGGGCCTGTGGAATTGTCATTCTCTTGGACTTTTTGGTTAATGTTGTCGGATGTTTTGGCAATTTCTTGAAGTTCTACTCTCTTTCTTCCAAGCTTCCTGCTTTTGGTTTTCCTTTGTTTGCATTTGTTTTTGAGTATGTCATGCATTTTCTTTCTCCTTTAGTGCATTTCCTTCAAGTATGTTATAAACAAAAATCAAGTCTTGAACCGGTTTGTTTGTTTGAGCATTTGAGATCTTTCTAGTTAGTTTTGAAAGTTGGGGGTAAGTTATGTCCAACAGTTTGAAATTTGTTAGATTTTGGTTCCAATTGTTATGGAACTTATTTGGTATGGAATTTGTTTGTTTCCAAATTTGGAATTTGTGGTTCAGTTAATCTGGAATAAGGAATTTGGTATTTTTGGTCCAGTCAATCTGGAATATGAAATTTGGAATATGCATCTGGTTTATCTGGAAATAGGACTTTTATTCGCTTGGTTTGTTTATTTGGATATGTTTTGTTGTTGTTTTGGCTTCCACAATGAAGTTGAAGACTTGTGAGCAGAGAATATGTATTTGTTTTTGGTAGTCCTCGTCTTGTTAAGCTGGTTTGATAATTCAGAGTTAAGCCCATGGACTGGTAACGTGTCTCAATCCTGCGTGGAGGGAGAGTACCGTGGGACTCTCGTCCAGATGTATAAGGGAAGTGTAATTCGAACAAGAGAGACCAAACCTTACATTGTTCAGTGAGTTAGCAGATCGGGTGAAGCATACATGGAGTCGTTTCATTTTCTTCTTGGCAAAACTCTTTTATGCTTAGATCATGAGTTTGAGATGAGGTGTTTGTTATAATTGTAATCTAGGTTCTTTATGAAGGGTAGTTTAGTCTTCGCTTTGTTAGGGTTACATTCTAGGCTTTACAGTTTATAAAATATTTTCCTATGTAAACGTTTCATAGTCTTGAATAATTCAATTTCTTCTAGTTTAACAAAGGGTTCTAATGATCTGTTGCATATCTTTGAGTCAACATGTGGTTAAAATCATAAAGTTTGCTGTGTACTATAGATTTATGTTGCTGTTAATTATGCATAGTTACAATAGTTTTATGCATGCAGTAAACTTCAATATACCTCCCTTTCTGCAAATGGCACAATCCTCTGAATGCTTCTGAAACTAGTCTTGGTATTGGACTTGTGTAATAGTTACACCGTTTGAATGCAGTAAAAGTCATATTATAATAATCCCAAAGCATATGATGTCTGAATGTCAGAGGTCGAAATCTCTAGATGTTATTGTAATTTCTTCCTGTGCATTTGCAGCTGTTACAGACGTAGGAACGCATTGATACATGGGAAGCATTTTGAACAGACATTTAGTACACCCTTGACAGTACTTAACAATTTATGATAATGATATATTCTTGCCTGGAGATACATTTATCCAGAAAATGGTTGTTAAACCAGAATTGTAAAACCAGAGAATTCCATTGATACATCACTTGTACAGTTGTACCTGATGTGTGTTCAGCTTGATTCTATCTTTGAGTTTCTTGTATTGCTTGCACATGAGATCTTGCATAGTGTTGTAAATCTTGGAATAATTGATTAAGGATATCCCAGTTTATTCCTGATTGCCTACGAAAATTTGTATTGTCATTTTTGACCTCTCATGAGAATTAACTTGAGAATCACTGAAAGCCCTGATGGTATTTCTTAGGAGTTTAGGAGCTGAGCATAGAGTTTAATGGGGCATGCTCTCAGTGGATCCAGTAAGTCTGGTCTTTAGCTGCTAGTTAGATCTTAATGTGTTCATAGATGGGTTTTACATATTGGTGTTCCTTAATGACATGCCATCGGAGTTTAATATATATCAATGTGTATGCATGGGTGTATCTAAATCTTTAAGACCGCTAGAAAATAATCATATTTATTGCTTCCGTGCAGGTTTCAATGTGGAGAAGGTTCAGTATAAAAATGTGATTTTCACAGTATGGGATGTGGGAGGACAAGAAAAATTAAGGCCCTTATGGAGGCATTACTTTAATAATACTGATGGGCTGGTAAGATATTATTTATATGTTTTATAATTCTTAAACCTGAAATTGCATGTCCTGGCCTTATTTTATGCGAGTTTCACAATAACGCTTTGGCTTCAGTAATTTCACAATTTTTCCATTGCTTCTGATTATGTATAGTTGTCAACTCACCTTACATATCCCTTCTTTCCCACTTACCTCTAAGCATGACCACTGAAATTGCCACCTATCTACCAGAAAATCACCTCTGCAGCTTACATGACTATCTCCTTAATTTGCCACCAATTAATCTGTGAAACTTGCTTCTGCTGCCAATCCAATTAATTCATGCTTTAAAGAAAACAAAGAAACCCCATAATTGTCATAACCTCCAGAATGTTCTTAATAGAACACAATGATGTCACCATTTGTTATGCAAACTACTGTTATGGCCGCCACAAACCCATGAAAAAACAGTGTAACCACAACAAAACCCCATCAAGATACTCTCTGCTGCACCCCTCAAGTAAAGCATTACAACTATTGACATCCTGACCCCAAAGCATAGTTTTCACCATTAACAGAGCTTCCACAGAACAACCATCGCCAACGTATCAACCCGCCACTCAAAGCAGCCATTTTACCCTTATTCACTGATCTTTATTGCTTCATCAACACCACTATCCATGTTCTTACCTTCGAGGGGTGACAATACCTCCACAAATCTAGCCCCCGTTTGGCCCCCATTCTCTTTCATTTTTTTTTCCTCTCTTATTTTTAACCACACAATCCTTCATAAAATAATATTACACGTAAATTGAAAACTTTTCATTCTTTTTCAATATCACATTCTTCAAAAAAACACTATTCCAAACATTAAAATTTGGAAAAAAAAGGGGGCCTAATGGGTGATGCTGTGTCTGAAGCAACTATCATTATGATGTACTCAACTAATCAGCACATGGTGAGAGAAAAACATGAACGTTGGTACGAGGGAACATCTTTGTTGGAAGAGAGAGAAGGGGAGGAGAGGTTGCTCAGATGGTTTGCGAGAAATGAACAATTTCTTCTAATTTTAGAATAGTGAACACTTTTTGGGATGGTAATGAAGACTTCTAATATGCAATGCGGTTTTGGCTTGTTTATGGTTGTTTGATTCAGTATACTATCTATAATTTGTGGATCAAAGTGAACCTAGTTCCCCATAATGCTTTTTAACTCATTGTCTATGTGGCTCTTTCTTATACAGATCTATGTTGTGGATTCTTTGGATCGCGAGAGAATTGGAAAGGCGAAGGCAGAGTTTCAGGTGGTTTTTATGAATGTTTGATAATTTAGACTCGAGTTGTCCGGTTGTGACATAGTTTTCATTTTATTCTTTACTCAGGCAATCATCAAAGATCCTTTCATGCTCAATGCTGTTATATTGGTGTTTGCAAACAAGCAAGACATGGTAAGTGGCTTGATACCTACTATTAGTTTACCAATCAATAAAGTCAAAGTAAGTATATCTGGATCAAGTATATTGAGGATTGATGCTTTTCATTTACCTGGTTACAGTGATATAATGTCTACCCGCATCACTGGCACTGCTGTTTGAATATCATTACGCATTAAGCATTTATGTCTTTGGATTGTTGTTATAGTCCGTTATCGAATGATAGATTTGTGTTACATTCAGAAAGGAGCAATGACCCCAATGGAAGTTTGTGAAGGCCTGGGTCTCTACGATCTTAAAAACAGAAAATGGCACATACAAGGGGCTTGTGCTCTCAAAGGAGATGGCTTATACGAGGGCTTGGACTGGTTATCAAGCACTTTGAAAGAGCACAAGGCTGCTGGATTTTCTTCAGTGGGCACTTCAGCATTCTAACGGGGTTTCACTCACCAAACTCTCAAGAAATCAGCAGGCACGTAGTTTCATTGATTTGTGACTGATAAAAGAACCAAGGTGTTTGTAAATTAAAAAGCCCTCAACTCTGAATGATATTTCCCCTCTATGGGTTGTGATTCTGAAGCTTATGAATTATATTTGTACTCACTAAAATTCTTGATTGGCACTTTGATAACTTGGTTGAATCATGAACAATAGCCCGACTGCGGTGATATTTTTACACTTGGGGGATTCATGTTTAGAAATCCCCACTGCTACTTTGAAAATAGAAAGTGCTTGAGTTATATCACTAGCATTTCCCTGCTTTCTTCACCCTACCATGTGTGCTTATTTGGTGGTCATTTATCTTCAACAAATAAAATGAAATGTTTCTCCATTGAAGCTCCAAGAGCTATGCATTAGTCTTCTATGATGTTTGAACACTAAGTTGGGACAATATTATCGGTGGCTAATGAGTATTGACCAAAACAAATCAGCTATCAACAGGCATGGGTATGACGTGCATTTTGAAAGAATCCGTGTTAGAGTCTATTTAATGTGGATTTTTTGAGAATAGATTTTGTGAAAAATGAATTTTTTGGGTAATGTGGTTAAAAAGTAGGAAAAAGTTACGGATTTATGTGCAAAATTATTTTATTTGAAGAATATATGGTTGAAAATGAGTATAAGAAAAAATGGTTCAATAAAATCTCTACCAGATAGACTTTAATATTCACACGGAATTGGTGTTGCTATTTATATTCTATACAGGTACAGATGCTTCAATTTTTTTTTTGTACATTTGTACATTGTACTCATGCTACAATAATCATGAACTCATTTGAACTCTAAGTGTAAGTGCACAGATATAAGGAAGAACTGTTAGCATACAATTGAAGCATAGCAAGGCTTCAAGGAGGAGTTGAGCACACAAGGAAAGCTTTCATAATGCTAGTTGATAAGAACATATTATACATTTATTTGGAGCTTTTTCACTTGCGTATTTATGATTTATTGAGCAAATATTTTCCTAATTTGCGTGCAAATACACTTATTATAGGAAAAACCCCGACTTGAGTGCACTTGGATGCAATTGAAATGAAAAAGACGTTTTTAAAGCTAAATTGGAGATGATTCGAAGTAATTGGTAATCAGTCTGATTGCAATCAATGATCAATCAGAAGACTTATGAGGGCAATAGGAGGTGATTCATTGTAACTCCTATTCTGGCTTTTCACTTCATGCTATGTGATCACAATTCCTATTTTGGCCGGGAAAACCTACTTTCCTTATTTTAATCATTCACTTCATGGAAACCAATTGGGACACAGATTTTGACATAATTATGTCTAATAAATATGTTCTTTCATCTACAATACAAGGGAAGGAAGCTAGGAGGCTCATATACACGTATTCCATATAATCAAGAAAGCCATTGGAGAGAAAATTTAGAAATTTATTCAAGCTTTATAGAGGACTTTTCTAAAAGGCAAATATCCACATCCTTATTGCTTGGGACTGAAGAAGAAGAAAATCACGAACCACTAAATGAATTCAAGATTCAGCACATTTCATTACAATACAAGGAGACGAAGCTAGGAGGCTCATATACATGTATTCCATATAATCAAGAAAGCCATTGGAGTGAAATTTAGAAATTTATCCAAGAATTATAGACATCTTTTCTAAAAAGCAAATGTCTACATCCCAATTATTGCTCGGGATTGAAGAAGAAGAAGAAGAAGAAAATCACAAACCATTCGAATGAATTCAAGATTCAACACTCTTTTCGTCTCTCTTCCAAATTCTTTACTTTTGAGAGACGTATTTATTTAATCGACGTTATTGTATAATTATGATTATTGACTAGTTGTATAGATCTTTAGATAACGTCAAATCCTACTTTATGAAGTTTTGATATTGGTTATATGATTTCAACATTAGCCTACTATTTAATTTGAATGTTTGTTATAAACTTACTGTTTTTAATTAATTGACCACCAAAATGATTTCATGTGTGATTCCTATTGAAGTTGGGATAAGAAATAGGAAAGATATCGTGTCATATCATTTGTTGTAGGGTACTATAGACATCTATGCTTTGCATAATCCGAACGATGATCTTATGACTTAATACATCATTACATGTTAGCATTTGCAATAATAATATTATGAGGTCATATGTGAGAATATATCTAATTTTACTCATAAGATACTATAAGATAAATTAAGAACGTTGATCTTCATATGAAATAATTGTTGTCTAATTGTAAAACTGATGTTAAGCTGAATGAATGTAGGGATTACGGGGTCCTAGTGATTATTCAATTAATGAAGATTCATAAACTCTTCCTACCACTTAGTTATGTTAGAGTTAGATTAGAATGATTATGGATTTAGATAATTAATATCATCACTATCTCACCTAATTAATTATGTGTTTACATTCGATTATATTGTGGTTAATTTAAGCTAGGCTAGAATTTATTCCTCGTGGGATTGATACTTGAAATCAAGTCCACTTTATTACTTATCACAATCCATACACTTGTGGAATAATAAAATAAAAATAAAAATAAAAATGATAAGGTTTTTGCACTTTTATCATGGAATTTAGTTATTTAGTTAGTTTCTGGTTTATTACCTCTTTAATTAAATCTTTCTTTTTTCTTTTTAGCTACATTACATACTTTTCTTGGTTTCATTGATGGGGAACGGAGAGAAGCAATGAAGTAGCAACATACATTGCAATGATTGATTGCCGTCTTTTCGATATGCGACAACATGCTGATGAAGACATGAGAGATGTCTTTGCTATGGCAGGATATAATCCACCTGTCGATGATGAGGAAGACATACATGTGAGACTTCTTTACCCTACAACAAATTGAAATGACTAGACATGATGCATTTGCAAACTTTGATAAGGATGATTTGCCATTGAATTTAGTATGACAATCCAATGTGTCGATCTGTCCTGGGCATGATTTAAAAACTATGATGATGAAGACTTGAAATTGTATGAGGATTTGGATTGTGGGTGCTCATTCAACCCAAGAAGATATCAACTAATGAAAAAGAGCATGAAAATTTAATCACAAAGAAACCAAGTGAAAACACCGTCACTCTAGGGCCAGACGAACGATAGGCAGGTGACCTTGGTTTTGTATAGGAAGCTCGAGCATCAATTTGGCACCGATAACTTTTTCTTCTTGTTCCATAATCGAACACAAGGACTCTTAATTCATGTATACAACCTAACAAATGACTCTTTGACTTTTAAAACTCTTTTATAACTATATTTTTGTTCTAAAGATTGCCAACAACTTCAAAGCCTAACACTTTTCTTCCTTACCCCCTTTAGATGCAGACTTAGAATTTAAGACATTAAGGACGATGTCTAGTTTAAGTTAGGAGTGGAAAACATGAGTTTTCTTTTGTTGTGTATGATTTATTGCTTTAGATTTTAGAAAAATTCAAAAAATTGAAAATTTTGAAAATTTCAAGAAATATTTTTTCTAGTGTGCTTGTGTGTGTTAGTTGGCTTGACTGGTAATGATGAATACATTGAATTATGATTTGATTTATCAATTGTGAATAGATTACATGCTTAGGTTAATTTTTGCTTTTCCATGTGAAATTTGATATATATTGAGTACATGAATTAAGTTGAGCATTATGTAGGAATGCGTTGATTTCATAATTGGATATGTTGAAATAATGAACCATAGATGTTAAACCCAAAATCAATATATTTTAAATTCTTAGACCAAATTTAGAATATTTTGGGAGGATTTTATTACTGTAGGAAGTTGTTGAGATAAATGAGGATTTCATGTGTAAAATTAAAAATCTTGTGTGGATTGTCTAAAGTCAATAGAATAAATTGGGTGAAAATCTCAAGTTATAGATTGATTTACTTGGATAGGTATTTAATTAGGGACATTGCACTAATCAAAATATAAAAAACATTTCAGTTAAAAATTTCCCTTCATTGTCTTTATGACTTAAGTTATTATACCTGTAAAAAAGGTTGTAAATAAAGGGAAAAAATGTTAAAAATATAAAAAACCAGGAAAAACCAGTTGCATTAAGTAGAAGATGCACCAAAAATACCTTGGTTATGTCTCAAACACTAATTTAAGGAATTTTGAGTTTTGATAAGGGGATATTAGCCTAGTTAAGTCTTGGAAATTGAAACAATCAAAACTAAAGGAGAATCCTTGTGTATTGACATGTTGAACTATAATTAGTGAGATTTATCTAAACTAAAGAGGTGATGATCATATAAAATTCAACTTTAGATCACACACTTGGAAAGAGCGACATGAACAAGTTTGTGGTGTGTAAATCTCACAAGTGAGGATAAGAACACATTTGATTGTTGAGGGTCGGGAATGGAACCATTAGTGAATTCATGATGCTATGCTTAATTTGTCACACATATGTTGATTTTATACTAGAAAAGGAGACTTTGATTTTTGTATTGTAATCTTGAAGCTGTAGTTAGACTTAATGTCAGGATTTCAATTTTGAAATTAAATGTTAGGTAAGCTAGCTAAATATTTTTGCATGCTTGTATGTTGTTTCAAGTTAGGTTGTGGCTTTGTTTGAGGACAAACAAATGTTCAATTTTGGGGGGTTTGTTAAGTATATTTTATACAATTATTCGGGGCCCTTAAATAATAACATTTTATAGTTCTTTGATTGCAATATTACCTAATTTGTTATGCATTGTGCTTCATAGTTAAAATTCATGATTTGATGAAGAATTAGAGAAAACAAGTTAAAAATATAGAAGAATGGTGAAATTGGAAAAATGGTGAAATGGCTCAATTTTAAAGATCCAAAGTTTAGGAACTAAAGTGTAAATATTCAAAAGTTATTTTGAACCTCGAGATAAAGATTAGACATATGCTACAGGTCAATTGGGTGAGTAAAGAGTCAAAATAGTGAAATATAGTCAAAGTATTATCACACATCAATTTCCAGCAGAAAAAAGTTATGCTTTGAATTTTTAGTCTTATAATAAGACCACTTTTGGCATAGCAAACGTTCAAAATGTAAAAATGTTATTTCAATAAGATTTGTAACACTTTGGGTCTTCTTTCTAATGTACATTGAATTGCCTCAATGGCATATTGAAAGCGAAAGTTATTACAAAATTGGTGAAGGCTATATGAAAAAACCCTAGGATAGAAGGAGCACGCCTCCTCCTCTTCTGAGACCTCCAACTCCAAAATTGTGTGAGGCACGCGCCCTAGCTATGCTTGGGCGATCGCCCAAAGGTAAAATGGGAAAAATCATTTTTCCTTTTCTTATTTAGGTATATTTTGGAATGCAATCTTTTTGCATTCTATATATTTCAAAACTTGACCAGAATGTCCCAAACCTCCTAGGACCTACAACTCTACACATTTAATCTATTTTGGACGTGAAGAACGAGGCCAATCATCAGTTCAAAGGTAGATTATTGTAAGATTGCTGTTCCTTCTTCAAAATTTAGATCAAATCCACCTTGCATAATTCTTCGTTTCGAATGATATTATTTCCTTCTTTTGTATATAATTTAATCAATAGGACATTAGGCTAGATTTCTTCATTATATTGGATGATTGATTGAACCACTTGCATATTTATTTTAATTTAAGACTATTAGTTTAGTATTTCTTGATTTTCTTGATTAGTTTTACATTCTCATCATAAGTATTTGATTACTTAGCTACCAATTAGATAATAAGTTGCTTTTGTAGTGGAGGAATACTCACAATGAGTTTAGAATGCGGCAAAACTAACATGAGCAGTTAGAATTAGGGATAATCTCTTGCACACACGCAATCACTTAGATAATCTCATCTAAAGGCGTGATTTTCATATGAATTCAAATTATGAATAGGATCGAGTCGTGTTAATCACTAGTTTTGTATCTTGGGAAAGAACATTGAATAATTTAGTGTTATCGATTGTCAAAATGCATGAAATTAACTATATAATGAAATAAGAATTGAAATAAATGGCAATAGAGGATTCAAGATTCCAATACAAGCATCTCACATCTGAAAACTTCACTTTTATTGCTTTAATAGATTAAAAGTAGTATTGAAAACCAAACAAACCACTCTCTTGATGTCACACACACTCGAATTTAGTAAAAGTTATCGAACTAAACATTAGATATTATTCCCCGTGGGAACAATAAACTTGAAACTCACTATTTCTATTATTTATACAACGATCACATATGTCATAGCACCATACATTGATCGAGCGTAAATAACTGAAAATTGATTCCATTTGTTTTATTTTTGAACTCTTTGTAAATTTTCAATAATCTCAATACTTGATGAGAGTTGGACAAAGTTATTATTTAGGTTTGTTTGCTTGTATATTTTAGTAGAGTGTTTCTTCGGAATGAACAAGAGTTTAAGCTTCGTGGGTGTGATAATGGCACTTATCCAAGATTTCTTTACTGGTTTATTTATATTTAAACAAATATCTACCTAATTTGTATGTAAATACATTAGTTGCCCGATTTGAGAGCACTTGAATACAATTGGCATTTAATAGACATTTTGAAGCAAATTAGAGATGATTCGGAGCAATTGATGATCAATCGAATTGCAATTGATCAATTAGAATACTATGAGAAAAGGCGATTCAAAAGTTTGGAGACCTAAATTCAACGTATAAAAAGTTTGAGGATAAATTGTAAACTCTCAGAACTTACATGATTAAATTATGAAGATTTAAAGATTAAGATGCAAAGAAGAAATTACTCAAATTGAACGAAGAAAGAAATTTGAGGACCAAACTGTAAGAGGGAAAAAGCTCATGTGCCGTATGACTGCATGCTATGGCATTGCGAATGCAATGCCAACTGAGAAAAAAGTTGTGACCAAATAGGCCTTTAGATGCGATCGCAACACTTTATATGGTGATATTACAACTCCTATTTCGGCCACGAAAACATACTTTCCTTATTTTAGTTAATTACTTCGTGTCCTATAAATATGTTCTTTCATCTACAAATTCAGGGGAGGAAGCTAGGAGGCTTATAAAGACATATCCCATATAATTAAAATGGTCATTATAGAGAAAATTTAGAGATTTATTAAATCTTTACAGAAGACTTTTCTATAGAACACCTATCCATGTCTTTCCATATAATTACTTGAGATTGAAGATGATAATATCAAAAACCACTGAATGTATTCAGATTCTAGACTTTTTCGTCTTACTTCAAAATTCTTTTACTTTCAGGTGATGTTGTACTTATTTTAATTGATGTTGTTGTATTATTATAGTTCTTAGCTTGTTTTATAGATATTAGGTAATGTTGAGCCATACTTTTATAAAGTTTTGATATTACATGACTTTGACATTAGACAATTGTTTGATTTGATCGTTTGTTATAATCTCAATATTTTCAGTTAATTGGTTTGTAATTGAATTGATGATTAATTTTTATTGACATTCCGGAGAAGGAATAGGAAAAATAACATATGATAATTGTTTACCTCGAAAAATATTCCTCCAATGTGGCCAACAGATACCAACACCTTTCACGCCCACGCGAGCCTTGTTCCTGCACAATTGGACAAATCATTAACCACAGGTGTCCTTCTTCGGAGGGATGAAGTTGGCCGCGCGTACTCCAACAATCAAGTTAGTTGGAGAATTAATTATATGAGTATGGGAGGCCTCCTAGTATGAGCCTCCAATGTAAAAGGGGGAGGTTGATTTTGGGAGTAAAAAGAATAATGATATAGCAAAGTTATAGTATATGAGTCTAAACTTGCATTACCCTTGGAATGACCTCTCACGCTCGCGCGAGCCTTGTTCCTGCACAATTGGACAAATCATTAACCACAGGTGTCCTTCGGAGGGATGAAGTTGGCCGCGCGTACTCCAACAATCAAGTTAGTTGGAGAATTAATTATATAAGTATGGGAGGGCTCCTAGTATGAGCCTCCAATGTAAAAGGGGGAGGTTGATTTTGGGAGTAAAAAGAATAATGATATAGCAAAGTTATAGTAGATGAGTCTAAACTTGCATTACCCTTGGAATGACCTCTCACGCTCGCGCGAGCCTTGTTCCTGCACAATTGGACAAATCATTAACCACACGTGTCCTTCTTCGAAGGGATGAAGTTGGCCGCGCGCACTCCAACAATCAAGTTAGTTGGAGAATTAATTATATGAGTATGGGAGGGCTCCTAGTATGAGCCTCCAATGTAAAAGGGGGAGGTTGATTTTGGGAGTAAAAAGAATAATGATATAGCAAAGTTATAGTATATGAGTCTAAACTTGCATTACCCTTGGAATGACCTCTCACGCTCGCGCGAGCCTTGTTCCTGCACAATTGGACAAATCATTAACCACAAGTGTCCTTCTTCGAAGGGATGAAGTTGGCCACACGCACTCCAACAATCAAATTAGTTGGAGAATTAATTATATGAGTATGGGAGGGCTCCTAGTATGAGCCTCCAATGTAAAAGGGGGAGGTTGATTTTGGGAGTAAAAAGAATAATGATATAGCAAAGTTATAGTATATGAGTCTAAACTTGCATTACCCTTGGAATGACATCAAGTATGAGCTTTTATAGTAGAAAAAAGGCGAGTAAGAATCATTAGATGAAGAGATATGTGGCCTCATCCTAGTAGTTGGGGTCACTTGTCATAGGCATCAACCACTCTGACCTAGGTTCAAGTGTATTTAATGTTATGACCATTGGCAGCTCTAGGTCTAACATGTAAGACTAGACTTGACTTATTGATTGAGTTGAGTAGCCTATTCAGTGAGTTGTCACATCACCCACTTGTTACATGATCTTGTACAAAGATCTTACCTTTGATGTTTCTACCTATCTTGTCTCATCTATGAGGGCTCAGCTCTCTATGGGGTTCGACTAATAGGGGCTTGACCAAATTGCCACATGGATAGAAGATCTGGAGTGCGGGCCCATGTTCTCGGCCATGCTTAGAGGCTCGTTGGAAGATTTGATCAATAGTCCTCTAAATTCAAGTATGAATATAAATATAATGCATGGACTTTTAATGTATAAATATAAGTAGATTTTTGAAACAGTTTGTGAGCCTAACTTAAGGCGAAACTCTTACAGTTAGGAAAGCCCTTCGGAGAAGATGAAAACTGTGATAATGTTAAATTGGACTTGGACAGGACCCTTTGTAGAAGGGGGAGCCCATTAGTGGAGAGGCAGCTGTTGATCCTGAATTGAACTTGAGCGAAACCCTTTGCACAAGGGAGAGCCCATTAGTGGAGAGACATTGTTGATAAGGCTGAATAGAACTTGAGTGGGGCCTTTTGCATAAGAGAGACCCCATTAGTGGATATGTAGCCGTTGATAAGGTTGAACTGAACTAGAGCGAGGCCCTTTAAAGTTTATGGAGATGTATGCCTCAATGATTTGAAAAGAATGTCGTTTTCCAAGGTGTGCTACAATGTGGCTTGGTGGTTTCTAATCGTGTGTTACATGTACAGTTACTGGGCAATGAGGGTGTTTGTTATAACTGGTAGGGGCCACTCGAGTCCTGAGTGCGTGTGATTCACGTATCCATAATAGTCGTTCACTTGAGTTCTTCGTAGGCATCCATTGAACTTAACGTGTCTGATGGTAATATAGGAATTCGACCATGATTGTATCTAGTTCAATCGAACAGTGGTTTACCTTTTATGCTGTTTATAAAATGAGGTAAACAACCTTCTCATACTCTTTCACTTTGCAAAAAATTTCCCAAACGTCTCGAGAATTTCATTTAGAACTTTCCAGCTGTTATTGTTATTGCCCCAGCAAGTGTTCCCATTCACATATATGTCTTTTTGTGATTGTTGTAGGTGAGAACCTCCCATTTTTCTGCATTTGTGCTATGGAATAGTTGTTCAATGGCATCATCTTCGAGGAAGAAAACAAAGGGAAGGTCATCTGATAGGGTAGACATGGCACTGATTTGTGTTGAGGCGGGCGATTGATTCCAACAGAAAGGATCAAGGAAGCAATGGGGGTTCCCATAGTGCTTGGATGATGTAGGAGGGTCCCATTGACTATAGCATTAGGTGGGGAGCTTCATTGTGGCTAACCTGTGTGAAAAATGATGAATTGGAAGCCTTTAGGGAGAGTTTTAGGATTCTTAATACCATAGAGATGTTCATCCCAACCCCAAATAAGCGAGCTTGTTATCCGAGACGGGGTGTGTGGCAGTGAGTGAGGCGATTTTGAGTAGGGGAATGAAATTGCCCTTTCATCCCATTCTTTAAGTATATCTTTAGGCGGTACGACTTGGCTCTTTCCTAACTGGTACCAAATGAATGGAGCCAATTAGCAAGGGCCTTCTTTCTTTAGAAGGAGGTCACTCTTGGCAAGGACATTCCTCCCCATGTTTTTCAAACCCTCTACCAACCCCCAGCCTCTAGTAGAGGGGAGGATTGCAAGAGATGGTGTTGTATGAACCCTTGGGGTCCGTATTCACCCTTCATCTTAGGAACTCTGAGCTCGATAAAGAATTGGAAGTCATCTTGGTTTTGGGTTAGAGGTCGCTGGTAGACAATGGAGTGGGATGCAGTCCTGAAGATTACTCTGTCGACCCAGTATCAGAGTATATTGAGTTTAGCTTCAACTGTAGATCTTTCATTGAATACGCTCGTGTATCCGTTTCTGAAATGTGCTTTGTGCAGCTGTAGTTAATCGGTTTAAGCTCGAACCTTTGGAGTGGGCTACCGTCAGAACCATCTATGTTCTGCCCATTGAGAAGAAGTACTTCAAGATAGTACTTAGGAAGCGAGCTCTATTTGTAACACACTTACTGATGTCAACCACGGGTAAGCCATCACTTCATCGTCCCTCTTGATAGTTTGACTTGATCTATGACTATACTGATAGCTCGTATTTCGCTTGCAGAGCAACAAGATAGAAAGGAATACGTAATGCCAGATATGTTCTATATGAGTGCTTGGTAGAGGAGAAGAAGAAGAAACCATTGAGCTCCACTTTTTCTGCTTACAAAAACCAAAAGGACAAAATGTCCTGTCTATCCAAACTGAACCCATCTCTTCTCTCAGAGAATAAAGGAGACAAATGGAAGGTCAAAGTAAAGCCTTCAAAGTGAAAGACCCAGAAAATGAAATTGATTCTGATAAAAAGCACAGGGCCTCTTCCCTTTTATAAGTGCCAAATGATGATCAATGATTCGTTGAAAAAACCTATTAAGGTAGAGCCCATTTCCTCCATTAGGATAGTGGAGGTGGAGGAGGCGAATGCGGAGGAAGGGGCCTTATAAAAAGGAAGAGGAGTAAAGAGGCTAACTAAATTGGCTCTTCAATTGCCTTTTCAGAGGAGAAGGCTCAGAATTTCTTGGTAGCAGATCTGACGAGATTGCCCCTGCAATTTTGGAGATGCTTTCCACTGAGGTCCAGGCGACTACAAGGATCTACCACAAGTATTAAGTATTAGACTAATAAGTATTCATCCTATGTCGAGACCTGCTACTCGATTAACATGTTGGAAGCTAGCATGGCCCTATAGGCTCACTCATAGGGCTTCTTCTTAAATGCCCAAATAGACATGAGAAGACTACAGAGGATGAATAAAGAGCTTAGCATAAAGGTTGATGGCCTTATTGTTGACGAGGTCATTGAGGGCCTTAGAGTGAAGCAAGCCGAGATCGAGTCAAGGGTTGGGCTCCTCACCGCTGAAAATGAGAAAATGAAAAAAGAAGCCCACCTATGTAAAGCCAAGTGAACGCTTTGATGAAGTGGGTTGAAAATTCTAATAATCTACAAAAGATAGCTTCATTAGCCTTGGAGTGGGCCAATAAAGAAAAAAAAATGAGCTGAGGGCTCAAGTGGAGAAGTTGACTACTGAGATTGCCAATCTAAAGCAATAGTTAAGTGGGGGTGGAGAGGCTACTATAAACAATTATGTGGTTCACTTTTACAAGATTGCTGAGTACGATAGCCTCGATTTTTATTGGAGGAAGGTTGCGTACAATGAAGTTTTCAAGAGGATAGTCGAGACTGCATCCCCAAGTGGATCTGGCGGTTGTAAAGGTAGAGTTCCTCCCAGTAGAGCCATCCACTCCTGCAGATGATGCTGAAGGCTCTTACTGTGGAGAGAGTGAAGTTGAGCTTTGACAGGATGCTCTTTAGATTTTGCCATAATTTTTCTTTTATTCATTGTAATAATTAACTTTCATTTGTAATGAATCCATTCGAATGAAGCAAGTTTTTAATGAAACATATTGATGTGGTTACTTTACAGCCTATGTGATCCTTTTGCATTTGGACATAGCGTATGAAATAACCATGATTAACTTGACCATAGTGCAATTCATTTGTATGTGAGCTTGTCATAATTAAAATTTGATTTAAGCATACGGGCTTGCCATATCTGAAATATATTTGAGTTAAATAGTGTGTGAGCTTGTCATAACTTAATATTACGCAAGGGCTAGCCATAATTGGTTTGCATATGAGCTCGTTATAATTTATTATCTGATTTAAATATATGGGCTTACTATAATTGAAATAAACTTCAACTTAATTATGCATGGGCTCACTATACTCGGTTTAGATATGAGCTCGTTATAATTGACTAGCTAATTTAAATATATGAGCTTACCATAAATGAAATAAACTTTAACTTGATTACATATGGGCTCGCCATACTCAGTTTGTATATGAGGTCCTCATAATTGATTATCTGATTTAAATACGTGGACTCGCCATAATTGAAATAAACTTTAACTTTATGCATGGGCTCGCCATACGCGGTTTGCATATGAGCTCATCATAATTAATTATCTGATTTAAATGTGTGGGCTCACCATACTCGGTTTGCATATGACCTCATCATAATTGATAATCTGCCGGTTAAATATATGGGCTCACCATAACTGGTTTGTATATGAGCTTGTTATAAACAATATATTCGTGTGGCTAGTAGTTGGTGTCCATTCAAGAGATGGCACTAAGCATAGCATTTTATTAACAAAAGGCACATATAAGTTGATAATACATGATATGACAGGCATCTACTAATAGTACATCCTTAGGTGCTCGACGTTCCAAGGGTGGGGATGTACCATGCCTAATATACGATTGGGTCATTCCTAGTTCGGACCCAATGTGCCTACACCCAGCTCCTTCGAGGAGAGGAAAACCCTTCTTAACACGAGATCGTCCCTTCAAAATGACTTATTCTTGATCTTCACATTATAGTACCTGGACATCTTTTGTTGGTAAGAGGCCAGTTTTACCTGGGAGTCATTCCTCATTTCTTCAAGGAAATCCAATTAGCACCACCATATCTCATCATTAGATATCTCGTTGAAGTATTGGTGGTAGGGTGATGGTAGCTTTATCTCTAATGGACTTATGGCTTCTACTTTGTCGGCCATGGAGAAAAGAGTTTTTCCCATTGCAGTCAGCTGGTAGTGCAAATTGCCCATAGCACATGGAGGAGCTCATCCACCCACGCCCTTTTCGAAGTATCAAGCTTCTTCTTCAAGATTAGTTTGATGGTCTTGTTAACAGCCTCGACTTGACCATTCGCTTAGGGATGATGGAGAGAAGGAAAATGTTTCTTATTCCCCAATTCTTTACAAAAAATCCCTAACCTTCTTATTGGCGAACTGTCTTCCATTGTCTGACACAAATGAGTGGAAAATCCTAAACCTGCAAATAATATTCTTCTATATGAACTTGGAGGTGTTGGTCTCAGTGATTTTTGCTAGTGGTTTAGTCTCGACCCACTTAGTGAAGTAATCTATAGCAACAATAACATAGCTGACACTTTCATTTCCTTTTGAAAGGGGGCCTATGATGTCTATTCCCCATTTGGTGGATGGACAAAGACTGGATACCACAGTCAATTCATGAAAGGGTATCTTTAAATGGCAGAGAAATGTTGGCACTTGTCACATTTTTTCACAAATTGTATAGCATACTTGAGTGTTGGCTAGTAGCATCCTTGTCTTAGCACTTTATGTGCTAAAGCAAGTTTGCTAGTGTGGTTGCAATAGATCCCTTCATGGATCTCATGCAATATGTAATTGGCCTCTTCTCTGTCGGTGTATCGCAGGACGGGCGATGATAACTTCTCTTGTAAGCACCTCATCTTGGAGCACATAGTGGGCGGCCCTATGCCTGAGTTTGTGTGCCTCTTTCCTATCTTCAAAGCACATTTGGTCCTTAAGAAAGGCTATGATCAGTTGCATCCAAAAAGGGGTTTCTTCAATCCACATCACCTCATCCCTTGGATATGGAGGGCTTAGAAAGATGTTTGATTGATACTACTTTGACCAACCCTGAATCGTTGCTGTTGACTAGCTTTGGTAGAGCATCGACATGTACATTCTCGACCTTAGGAATTTGGGATTACTTGAACTTCTCAAAGAATGGGAATGATTCCATCACTTTCTTAAAGTAGGATGCCATGCCCTTATCCCTTGCAACAAAGTTGCCATTAACTTTGTTTACTACTAATTTTGAATCACTATTAACCATCAACTTCTTTACTTGCATTTCTCTTGATAGCTTGAGGCTTGCCAGTTCTACCGCATTATTGGAAACTTTGAATCCAAACCTTATTGCACAACTGAGCTTGTGCCCCTCTGGGCTTACAGAATGACCCCAGCTCTCGAGCCAGTTTTACCATAGGATCTGTCTACAAACAGGCTCCAAGCCAAGAATCAAGTGGTTCCATTGCCATATTGCTGGGCTTCGATGAACTCTGCTATAAAGTTTGCCAAGGCCTGATCCTTCACTAAAGTCCTTGGCTTGTATGAAATGTCAAATTTGCTTAGTTCCACAGCTCATTTCATTAGCCTTCTTGAGGAGTCAGGATTTTGGAGCACTTGCTTGAGAGGGAGATTGGTTACTACTTGTATATTGTGGGCTTGAAAGTAGGGTCTCAATTTTCTAGAGGCGATCATCAAGGAAATAGTGAACTTCTCCATGTCCATATATCGTAACTCTGCTAATGAGAAGCCCTTACTTATGTAGTAAATGTGTAGTTGTGTGCCCTCATTTTCCCTTACAAGCATAGAACTCATCGCCTTTGCTAACACAGCAAGATACAATAATAATGCCTCACCTTGCTTAGGTTTTGAGAGGAGAGAAACTTAACCCAAGTATTTCTTCAGCCCTTGGAAAGCAACTTCGCACTTCTCATCCCATGGAAACCTCTTCCCTCCCACGAGGACATGAAAAATGGAAAGCATCAATTAGTTGCCTTTGAGATGAACTAGCTCAGTGTCGCAAGTCGACCTATTAGATTTTGCACTTTTTAGTCTTGCTAGAGAACCTCATGTCTAGTAGATCCTTGATCTTATTTTCGTTAGTTGATTATGCAGCCCAAGAACTTTCCTGAGCCTACGTCAAAGCACATTTTAATGGGTTCAATTTCATCTGATACTTCATCAAGACATTGAAGGCTGGCTTTAAGTGCTCAACATGGTTTACTGCTCTAAGACACTTCTACAACATATCATCAACATACACCTTCATGGTTTAGCCAATGAGGTCAATGAACATCCTGTTGACCAATCTCTAATAGGTAGCTCCTGCGTTCTTCTATCCGAAAGGCATACTTTATAGCAATACAGACCTCTATCTATAATGAAAGAGGTGTTCTCCTCGTCAGAAAGGTTTATACGAATTTGATTGTAACTTAAATAGGCATCCATGAAACTTAACAACTCGTACAACATCTACAAGTTGGTTATTCTTGAGTGAGAAGCCACCCTTTGGGTATGCTTAGTTAAGGTTGGAGAAGTCTATGTAGACCCTCCACTTGTCATTATGCTTCTTTACTAGAACCAGATTGGATATCTACTTAGGGTAGATCGCTTCTCTGATAAAGCCATTAAATACTAGCCTTTGTACCTCCTCTTTTTGGGATATCTATCTGGGTTCAAAGCCCTTCTCTTTTGCTTGTGAGAGGTAAACTTAGGATCAATATTGAGAATGTGGCAACTAACTTTGGGTCGATACTGGCCATATCTCCGTGTTTCCATATGTGTCTAGGTTCTAGAGGAGGAAACCCTTAAGCTCGTGTTTTTCGTTCAAGCTTAGTTCTTTCCCCACGTGAAGCATTTTCGTAAGACTATATGGGTCAACAAGAAAAGGTTCCAACTTCTCCATTCAGATTGCCTAGGAGTTTGATTATATGATCCTTGGATCCAAACCCGTTTCAATAGTCCCTTCTTTAGGGATGGCTCATTCTATATGAGCATTTATGATCTCAACATCTTCCCTTTATTCAGTGGTTGGACCTTCTTCAGGTGTGTCAAGCATTTCAGTGTCCATTAGAACCATATTCACACTTTGGGGCTCAGATTTTCGTAAAGAGTTAACGTAGCATTTTTTTGAGCCCATTTGATCGCCTCGAATAGTGGTAATGCC
Organism: Olea europaea var. sylvestris; assembly: GCF_002742605.1. Classification (NCBI taxonomy): domain Eukaryota; kingdom Viridiplantae; phylum Streptophyta; class Magnoliopsida; order Lamiales; family Oleaceae; genus Olea; species Olea europaea. The sequence continues at coordinate 27,150 of NW_019229376.1, forward strand.
TTGTCCGATGGAAAATTTCATGCACAAGTGATGAATAGATGTGACAGCCTAGAGTTCCTTCAATGCAGGTCGCCTCAGCACCCCATGATAAGCGAACCTGTGATCCAATATGAGAAACTCTATAAAGTGATGAGCCATAAAGGGGGTGTTCCCATTTTCATAGGTAGCATGATTCTTCCCCTGAGAATGATAATCCAAACAAAATGTTGATGGAGCCCCCATTAACAACCAGCATGTGATTCAGACCATTTCTTGCCTCAATAGCTCACACCGCTAAGGCATCAGAGTAAAGGTAATGTAAGCCGACGGTGTCCTCCTGCATAAACGTTATTGATGGGATGGTGCTAGTCCCACTAGAGGCATTTAATGCCAAATAACTCATCATAGGAGGGTTTCATGGCTTTCTCAGCATAATTTCTTTGAGTGCTTATCGACTTCTTGTTGACACGTGGACCCCCAATTATTGTGTCAATCTCCCTAGTAGGGTCATTTCCTGTATCCACTCGGGTTTTTCTTCTCTACCTCTGGGGACCTCTAGGCCTGTCTTTATTTTCATTATCCCTTTATCTGGACGATTGGTCCTTATGATGATACCAAGTATTTTCATGCGTAGGCTCCTATTTTGAGGTGCATTCATTTGGGTCTGACATGAGTTTCTTTTGTTGATGTATAAACTTGATGGCTCTATATGATATGGCCTTGACATGCAGTCGTTTGTGCCATGGCTGTAAGTTTGGTGATAAGTACAATATGGCCTATTTTTAGGTTCATTGTCCCTTCCCCTTGCTTTGCCTCTTGATTGATTCAGTAGTCTTTGAACATCAGGATTGATTTTTTCATATACTAAGGAAGGTACCACATTTAGGATGGCAGCAGCTAAAGCTTGGCCTGGGTCTACTGTTGATATACTAAGTGTGAAACAAGACCTCACCTCTATCTCTAAGGGGGCGAAAGTCTTAAAAAAGTTTGATTGCGATGATCAATCAACTCTTCGTTGACTATTTTGCTTCTCATCATTTCTACCAAAGCATCGTAAATGGTTGGCTTCTTATTTCGTACGTCCCTCCAGAAGAGGGTGTTTATGTTAAGGCCTCTCCTCAAACATTTTATCAGTAAAACGAGCCAGGTAGCTATTCAACATTTCGCCTACTTGTTGCCTCAAATCTTGCAGCCTTTGGATGGGAGCTTTCCCTTCTTTACTGGATAAATACTAATTCAAGAAAGCCTTCTTGAGATCATGCCAACTTCTGATGTTACCAGTTGGTTTGCAGCTATACTAAATTTCAGTTGTCCCTATCAACTTTAGGTGAAAAACTCTGCACTTCAGCATTAGCGAAGCTGTCCTAAGGGACATATGGGTATTGTAGTTGTTAAGGTGCTTCGTCGGATCCCTGTTTCCTTTGTACTTGAGTATTTTTGATGGCACGAAGTGGCTCGAAACATGAGCCTTTCTCAACTCCTATAAGAATTAGAGACTTTCATCATCATCATCTAGTTCAAAAGGTCTGTAGAGACCATCTGATTCATCTTTCTCTGCTTAGTAGTGTAGCGGTTCTGAAACCCCAGCTTGGTTCCTCAAGTTTGCCGTATCTCTCTTTTCCTACCTATTTCTAGGCGGTCGAACCCATTGAGGTCAGTGAGGTTTTTGTTCTTGTCCATATCTTGCTGCCTCCAAATGGGGAGTGACTATTGGGGCCTATTCCTAGGCCTTAATTGTCCAATTTTGTCAAAGACGCTGGTGGATCTCTGGGGTTCTTGTTCTTGGACATATTTTGAGGAAATTTTCTCCTGTGACAGATTTCCATTGAGCCGGTTGGAAGGGTAATTTGTGGACGTGTCCATTCTAACTTCTCTCTCCATGGGACTAGGCTCCCTTAGCCCTCGTGTCGTTTTCATTCTTCTGTTGAAATGTCCCTTGTTGAGGTATTTGGTAACCTACTTGCCCGTTATATTTTGCATGAGTAGTTGCTACATGATAGCATTTTGCTAGGCCATAATCCTCATATTTGCAAACCATCTCTCCCACAAGCCAAACGAGCATCTGTGCCACCTCATCGATGCTGATGGTGGGGTCGACAGGTGTTAACATTTGTCTGGAGGACTTATTCTTCAGATGCTTCTGATTGATGACATCTACCTTGTAAGCCATAGTGACTGAAACTCATGATGTATCATTGGCTTGTTAATAGCAGAAGTCGATAGATGTCTCTTTGATGCCTTCTGTCCTTTTTTCAAGGACTTTATACCTTTCTTCAAGGTAGGGATGTAGGATAACTTCCTCTCGACGGCTTTCACAACTAGGATGTTCGTGGTTGAGTGTGGTCTTCCCACAAACGATGCTAATCTATTGACCTCAAAAAATATTCTTCCAATGTGGCCAATAGATCTCAACACCTCTCACGCCCATGCGAGCCATGTTTCTGCACACTTGGACAAACCATTAGCCACATTTGACCTCCTCCGGTGGGGTGGACTTGGCCGCACGCACTCCGACGTAGCTCTAGGTGTGAGCCTTCAATGTAAAAGAAGGTCAGTTTTGGAAGTAAAAAGAATAACGATATGGCCAAGTTGTGGTATATGAGTGTAAACTTGCATTACCTCTAGAATGATACCAAGTGTGAGCTTTTATAATAGAAGATAGTGAGTAAGAATCGTTGGATGAATAGACACGTGGCCTCATCCTAGCAATTGGGGCCTTTCATCATATGCATCAATTACTCAAACCTAGATTTAAGTGTATTTAATGATATGACCATTGGTAGCCCCAAGTCTAACATGTAAGTCTGGACTTGTTGATTAAGTTGAGCTATTAATTCAGTGAGTTGTTACATCACCCACTTGTTACAAGATCTTGTACGAAAGATCTTCCTTATGATGTCTCTACCTATCTCGCCCCATCCATGATGGCTTGACTCTCCATAGGATTTGGCTAATAGAGGTTCGGCCACATTGTCACATGTGCAGAATGATGTGGAGTGCTGACCCATGTTCTCTTGCTGTGTAGTTGCCACTAGGACATGCCTAGAGGCTCATTGGAAGATGTGTAACAATAATATTCATTGTGAGGTCATATAGATATTGGGGATAATTGTCTATACTATGCATGATTTAAATGATATCCTTGTGAAGCAATGTATCGTCACATGTTCGCATTTGGAATGGAGATTTTATTGAATCATATGTGAGTATATCTAATTCTACTCTAAAGAGATTATTAGATAAATTAAAATTTGATCTTTACATTGAATAATTGCTATCAAATCATAAAATTACTGTTAATCAATAAATGTAGGAGATACAAGATTATAGTGTTTGTTCAATTAATTGAGATTCATAAACACTTCCTACTAATTAGTTAGGTTTGATTATATCTATTACATACCTAGGTTTTTAACATCTTCACCATCTCACCCAATTAATTATTCGATACTTGGCCTCCACTTGTTCCCCATTTTTTGAAATGCATTTTTCTAAAATTCATTTTTAACAAAACATTTCATGTAATACACAATTTTCATCAACTTTTACCAAAATTACCTAAAAAATGGGTTTAACTAAACCAAGCATGAACTTATTCTTTGTGAAATCAATACTTGGACTCACGTCTATTTTATTACTTATCACAAACCATACACTTGCGTGATAATAAAAATCAATACCAAGAGTATTGATTTTTAGTCTCGTTTGTATTTCAACCTAGACCAATCCTTGTATCATGCAATACCTAATGCCAGTAACCTTTTAGGTCACGACATCAAATTCTTCATAAATCAAAGCCGAGTCTAACGCTTATGCAGAAAGAACCCCCCAAAAGATCCACAAAATTAAATTCAACAATGAAGAGCATAATTATCGAATGCAATCATGCAAAACTTGATAACCAAATGAAGAAACATACCAAACCATTCTTATCTTCAGGCATAAGTTGCTAAAATATGCATCAAGTATCAGCAGATGATTATATACGTTATGCCTGAAAGAAGAGGATTTTAAATGATAATAATACAAAGGGTCAGACTCCATATTGCTTTTATGCACCATTCAGCCTCTAGCTTTCACGTCTTTGCTGAAAGACAATATATTACGAGATCGATGCTGTAGAACTCTTAATGCAATGCTATGACTCAACAGTCGGAGTTGAATTTGCTTCTGACGATCTGGCTATTTCTTCAATAGTTTCCATGTCTATTGTCATACCTTCATCAACCTCAGTTTCCTCTGCCTCAGCCATTATTTCATCCCCATCCCCTACAGCAGGCTCAACCCCATTTTCTACTGAATTGGCCTGATGCTGGGGATTCTCAGGCTTTTCATAAGCTCCATTAGATTTTTGTATGGTTGCTGGAGGATATGAATCACTTGAGACAGTCAATGTAGATGTGACCAACAGATTCTGCAGGGAGTAAAATAATATAAAAGAAATGTTTGAGAAAATTAGCAACAAAAAACAAGGACATACCATAGATAGTGCTCCAATTTTATCTATTTCTAAGTGATCCAATTTTTATCTATTCCTGTCTTGATGGAATCAAATATCTAGGATATTTTCTTCCTCGTGCTTGAATAATGGCTGGAACTAAAACATATTGAACAAATGGATCAGCACAATCAAATCATGAAGACATGATGCGTCCAAGATGGAGTAACAAACAGACTCTACCACCAAAAATTTAGACTATATATTTTGAACTCTCCAAGCCCATTCTCTTTGTCCCAACTCTCAAGAACACATAAGCAGCTTCCTCTACCAGGAAATATATAGTGATAAGAACATTCAGTATTGCTCGGACAAGGGTCCTTATCTAGGGTTGACAACTGTTCGGTTCGAGGTTGGTTCGGCCAAAACCATCACCGAACCACCAATTTTTTTGCCATATCATAACCGCACCATAACCACGTAAGTTGGTTCGGTTCAGCTCGATTTCTCGGGTGGTTAATAACCACGAAAATAAATTATTTTTTATAGGTCCAGCCATCAAATTTGAAAAAACAATTTATGAAAAAAGTCAATGAAAACAAAAACACAATACAAAGCCAATTTAGCAAACAATATCGCAAATACAAATGCAAACAATATCTCAATTTCCAAATGCAAAATCTGAATTTAACAAGCAATTTTTATATATGTTTAATATTTGTGTAGTAGGGTATAGGGCTACTGCATTAGGATAGTTGGATTTAGCAGGTTGATAATGGACCAAAATTTTGGGCTGGACAGAATCATAGAAAGAATAATGAAAAGCCCAACTGTCCAATTAATTTATTTTTTTTAACATATAATCGGTTTGGGGCAAGGCGACGGTGTAAATACCATACCCGTCCCGGCCTAAACCGAGCATTAAAATCAAATACCATATCCAACCCATTGCTCCATTGGTTCCATTTTTTTCGCTTCATTCAGTTCGATTAACCGCGATTTTCAATTCTGACATTTCGAATTGCCATCTCTAGCCTTATCAGGCCCAAGTGACTCAAAGGTCAACTAAGCTTGAGTCTTGACTATAGTTCATTCAGTATTACTAATTTGCAACGACCAAATTCATCCGTGCCCAATTAGATGATCAAGTTCCAAGAAGATCCAGTGCCATACATCCTTGTCTTCCAAGCATAAAGATGCATGGAAACACATCCAAGTGTCCATGTGGAATTATATATGAATATGATGTATCAATCTTTTTCACTTGAAAAGAAATTTTTTCCGCTAAAATTAAAAAAGGGGCCGAGGATATTCAAGAGGATTTCCAAGAAAGCATGTTTAAGATTTAAAACAGATACATTTCAACAAAACTATCAAGTATACACAAGATAATAAATGCTTTATTCGATTCAAATTTTGGGGAGGGAGGGGTGATGTTAGCTAAGAAAGTGAAGTACCTTCTCTAGAGCCAAAGCGAGCTTTGAAAGCTTGGGGTAAATGTTTCTTGCAGACAATAGAATCTGTTCAATACGTAATACACAGATATAACACATTGAAAACTAAATTCGGAAATCCAAATTGAAGAAGAGCAAAACACAGTAGCCTGGAGATACAAACATTTATTCTAGCATATGATATTTTATTTATTAGACAAATTAACATTTATAAGGAACATTGGCAAGATGGCAAAGTCCCAAAGCAGAAAACAGAAGGACAACCTCATAGGATAAAAGATTAGCTTAAGCAACCAAAAAGAAAAAGGTCATAAGTATTGGGCATAGCATCAAGATAAAGCTGAACTTAACAAGAAAAGGATATAATATGATCACCTCACAAAGCCTTTGCAATGTAAATGGAGGACCTTCATCGAAGCTATGAACAGCTGCAAAACAGTGGCAAATAAAGTATGTGATAGGTCCTATAGAAATTAACCAAGTTCAACTCAAATAATAATAATAATAATAATAATAATAATAATAATAATAATAAATAAATAAATAAATAAATAAATATTCTATTCCAACTATCTAATGTTAGCTGCACTGACAATGAAATCTTCAGATTCATAGAAAGAGGAAATGGAATAAAGAAGCATGTTTGCCTAAGCTTAAAAGTTCACTTCTAAGTAAATAAGTTCTCAAATAACTACTTCTATTGATAATAATAAAAAATAAGCAAGTTACTTATTTTGAAAAATGGATAATAATTAATTTTAAAATAGATAATGGGAAATTTGCAATGGAGGTCCAAAATTAAAAATGTGCACGCAGGTCCCAACCTTCTAATCTTAGCACCTATATCCCAACATTCTAATAAATGTGAACCAGAAGAACCTCTTAACGGTTACCATCCAAAAATCATAATTTGAGTAATTCAATGCAAGGTAAAGTGGTCTTTTAACATTTGACTGATTGAACAATTATAAAATAGAAACAAAAAAATAAATAAGACAAATTAAAAAAATTCATCTCCCCCAAACCCACACAACCCCAACCTTCCCAAACTCCACCCACCAAGCCACCAAAACCACCACAATCCGGGAATTCTAACCACCATTCTCAAATCCTCATTCTTCCTTCGGGAATTCTTCAAAATGCTGTATCAACTCAGCCCGCTTAAAGCTCTGTACATAGACACCCTTCTGTGCAGGCAGCTTGATGCCATTCAAGAAAATTCAGTTGAAAACAATATCAGCAGTGACAGTACTGTTAATAATACTGAGATTGATGATAACGTAAAAGTGAATACGAACCTCAAAAGGAGCCCTGTGGGGTGATTGGAAAGAGAAACTTGGAAATCTGAGAGTTTTGAAGGGATCCCACTTCAGGTTGCAAGGCAACTACCTGAATTAGGGAATAATTTGGATGAACCACTCTAAAGAATTGAGTGTTTCTGTTGATGGAAATGGGATCAAGAAAATCCCAGATTAAGAAAACGAGATATGTATCATCGTAAAAGGGGACCGTTGTGCAATCCGGTGAAGCAATTGAGAAGAATTAAAGTCAATTAAGGAAGTCAAATCAGATTCCAAATGAGAAATTGACTGAGTAAAATTGAAGGGAATTATGAACTAAGAAAGGTGAAATTACTCTGATGGAATGGGAATATGCGAATGCGAAAGAATTCACTTCGGTGGTTGGGCAGGGTTAGGGTAGGTGGGTTGGGGAAGATGAATGCTTTTTAAATTTTAAATTTTTTATTTCTCCTATTATTATTATTTAATTGCTTTAAATATTGATCAAATTAAGATCAGACCCTTGACTTTTCATCAACTGACATATTTTTAAAATATTAGAGGTCCTTGGGGAATATTGAGCAACCTTGGGAAATATTTATTGAAATTGTTAGGTCCTTTTGAAACACATTTACTAAAAGGTTTTAGATGTAGGTGCTAAAATTAGAAGATTTGGGATTAGCCTGCACATTTTTGAAAAGTTTGGGACCTCTATTGCAAATATCTCATAGATAATTTTGAAGAAAATAGTAACTTATCCTGACATGTTTCTAACAAAAATTACTTAAGCTTAGCCAAACATGAAGTATATTTTTTACTCTATGCCCTTGTTTGAACCGCATTTTAAAAGAAAGAATGCATTTTTAAATAGTGATTGATAGAGAATGTGTAGTTAAAAATTAAGGAAAAGTTTTGAATTTGCGTGTAATATTATTTTATTAAAGAATATGTGATTGAAAATGAATTTTGAAAAAATAAATTTTGAGAAGAATAGGGTTCAAACAAGGGCTATCCCTTTTTTATCCCTACGAAATATCTCAACAAGTTTCAAGAGTTAGCATTAGGTCACCAATTTAGAGTTAGTGTTATGAATTGAAATGAATGAATAAATATAATCATTTGAAATAGCAAGTCTTATCTTGTTTCTCTCATTTGAGCAACTGAGGATAATAGAATAATCTTCTTAAATTATGAGGTAAAAGAGCTCTTCAAAAAATAGATCTAAGTCTACCTCAAACATGGCCACTGTTATATTTTGTTCACAAAGCCACTGTCCACCAGGCAGTGGAAAAAGAAACAAGAAACAAAATTTATGTGGTGCGCATGTTTTGAAAAAACTTGCTGCATAGAGTGCAATGTAGTTGGCAATTACAACTGATGCAGCCAAATAACTTGGACAAAGTTAGTAAAATAATAAAAAAAATAAAATAAAATAAAAAGGTGTGTGACTGGGAAGTACCATCATCCAACCTTTTCACCAACTCCGAGAAGGTCTCTCCTAATAAAGAAATCTGCTGCTCGGTGGTCATTTTCGACTCTGGATATTGAGACAGGACCTTCAAAATAGACAATATTATATAGCAAAATTGATGTGGTTAAAGACTACAGTTGCAGGATAAACAAGAGATGACCAGACAACCTTGCATACCTCCCCATACCTGCTTAAGATAGAAGGATAGCATACTCCTTAATTTTTCCCAATCTTGCCTAAGATGAAACATCAAACCATTAGAACGTGGAAAAGAAGAGAAACCAAAATGTTCCTAACGTTCCTGGAAATTCTTGCTCCCGAAGGACAATTTGTATCTATATTATTAGTAACCCATTCATGGATTCCTTGATCTCCGAAATCAAGATTATGATTCCTTGATCATCAAGATAAGATGACCGAAGTGAAAGGAAGTTTCAAAGAGTAAGAAGTTATATTAATGGTAAGCCATCTTGTATAATTAGCAATAAATAACACAATTATCATAAAAAAAAAAAAAAGGTTAATCAAATTTGCAAAAAGAGAAACATGAACAAAGGCATGATGTGACATTATTCTTGTGCAAATAAACATTCTAAATATTCAATATAATAGTGCTTAATCTTCCAGTCACCCCCTTAAATGAAAAAATTTCCAAGTTACAAAAACTTGTGTGGAGTGTCCTCAATTGTAATTTAAATAGATTTTAGAAGTCTTTTTAAGTTCAGGTGTCCCAAATTGAGATTTTAATGAGTTTTATTGAAATCCATTAAAACCTAAGTGACCCCAATAATTCGTCGATTTAAAAGGATTTCAAGATATTTGGATTGATTTTAAGCTTAAAAATACACATAACAAACTCTTTTGAAACTTCATTATTTTTAACGAAATTCTTATGGATTCAATAGAAATCTATTCAAATTCACGCAATTAATTAGATTTATAATCTTTCAAAATTCACTAAAATCCTAGTCAAGTACACACCCTAGAATATTTGCAATAAGTATCTATGGCAACTCTCTAGATTGGAAAGTCAAAGCATAACTAGTAGCACTCACTAATGTATCGGTGATGTCAACAAATATAACATACCACCACTCCCAAGTATTTCATCATACGGATAACATGTCATGAATCATGACAACTCCTAGTTTGTCCATTATAGAATAAAATAGCATCAATGCCAATTGAATTTACTCAAGTACGATTGACATATAAATAAAGGACAAAGAACTCATTACCTTAATTGCTTCTTGATAAATAACAAAAGAAGGTACCATAACAGACCCAATAAATCATCAATGAATGAGAGAAGGAAGACAGAGTTTAACAAACTTAAGGCACATAGTGACAAATCTTCTTAGCAAATCTCTACACATGTTTGACAAGTGTTCATAAGCAGTTTAAATAATAAATAGATAGAAACAAGTGAAGGATATATCAGTAATACTTGTGAGTCTCTTGAAATGAGCCGATAAAAAGTGGCTTGAGTTTTATAAATAGGAGCCAAACATAGGCAAAGTGGTTCACGGAATCAACTATATCTACCTAAAATAGCCCTATTTCTACCAGAAGGCGTTACCAAAATAGTCCTAAAATCATTGTCAACTACATCAGAATTCGATCATGAATAGAAAGTGAAACCACCAACTGGTCAAACCAATATAGCCTCGCCTGGTACAACATAAGTACAAAATTTCAAAAGATACATTATTTTAGCCTAATGAAGGTTAACAGCTTCATAGGTAGGTTAAGAGGTTAGCAGATGCTAAATTGTGATTAAAGGGTGAGTCAAAAACCAAGACTGTGCTATGCAGAACTTCTCATTTCCTGTTGTGTTTTCAAATTCTTAGAAGAGTTCATTCGCATAGAGAAGGAGGATTTGTACAAAAGAGGAAAGAGGGATACAGGATACCAAGTTGCTGAAGCTTTCAGAAATTATAAACTATCTTCACAAATTTGAAGTCCGATACAATTATAGCCAAATATAGCAAAAGTTAGAAAGAAATACATGTGTATGCAACGAACTAGAATCAAATGCAGTCGACTCATACATTAATTTCACTTGTCCGTCTAAGAACTTAATTTTTACAAAGCCAAATGTCTGGAGTCTGGAAAATAATATGCATGCATATAAAGAAAGTGTTATCAACATAAAAGCGTACCAAAACTTTCGTTTATCTAAATTTGAACATTTGTCCAACTCCAATAAAGATTCAAGTAGGAGTAGAATTACAAGCAAAAATAAAGCTATCCTACTTATGTAACGCCATAGGAAGGCTGGCCTATCCCCTTCCAGTTGTATTCGGGTTTATGTTAATAGACAAGATGGGTGATCAATGCCCCCCCCCCCCCCCCCCCCCCCCCCCAAAACAAAAAAAATAAAATAAAATTTGTTTTTCAATGTGAAGGAGCAAATGTGTAAAACCAATCATGTCAACCCTAATATTTAATAGAAGGAAACATTTGTGGAAAGAAAATCACTGCCTGTCATTGTCCCCAACAACATATGTTTGCCGGCTGGATGACCCAACAGGTTTTAACCATACAATGCATCCATGGGTAATGAAATTATCAAAAATAGAAATCAATTAAGCCCCTCTTTAGCTCCCATCCCCATTCTCATTCTCATTCTTTCTCTATATCTTATTTCCAATCACACAATCTTTCATAAAATAATATTACATGAAAATAAAAAACTTTTCATTTTTTATCAACCACATATTTTCAAAAAAAACACTATTCCAAACATAAAAATTTGACAAGAATGGGGGCCAAACGGGGGCTAAGTTTAAACTGCTGTTTCTTTTCTATTCTTTTATACCATTGGGTGCAAAAAGACGCCGAATATATTGTGAGAGACACTACTATGGTTCTTTATTTTTTAAGATGGGACTTAACATATTCAAGTAATAGCCTCGCTGCTGTATGATAGACTATTGGTCATAAAGGAATCATGAGGTACCAAACCCTCACTCCCCCAACAAAAACATTGCACTCTAAATATAGCAAAATAATCGCTAAGAATAAAGTGCGCAGCATCAAAAAGATTACATCAACAATTCAATTTACAGACTCAATAAAGACTCTGTACAAACGAAGAACTGTGGCACCCATTAGACTTCACGATTAGTTCGAATGCAGAACTATTTTCTTCAGGGAAAACACACACACACACACACACACAAATTGCATTGTGAAAAGGTAAAGTTTACCCATGATTCGACAAGTCGGAGACTAAATTGTCATGGTTTTGCTCCACGACAGCATCGGCTAAAGCAGGTGAACTTTCCGAATTCTCCTTCGCATTTGTCTCCATACGCGAACTTTTTGCTACAGAACATTTATTCATGAACCAATAATCAGACAATAGCAAGTGGAAAATCGGGAGTTGATTTCCAATATTGAAATTCAGAAGATGAACATTTATGAGTATAAACAGTAGAAATTAGAAACCCTAGAATGGTAGCTAAACAGTAAGAGAATCGAAAGAGGGGGATCTTACCAGATAACGAAGGATCGAGAGATGAATTACTGTGATGGAGATTGAAATTCCCCAAGAGATTAAAAGAGTAGAATTGTATGCTACAAAAATAGAAAAAGGGGTTCTACGTGATTGGAGTGGAATTGGATGGAAAAAGTGAAGAAAAATGCTTTCTCGTACATAACAATTTACATAATGTTTTACGTAACGATGATATGTCAAAATATAAGTGAAAAAGTTATTTGATTCAAGAAATTTTGATCCAATTAAATTTCGTCACATCATTTGTTGATAAACCATTATGTAAATTAATATGTACATGTAGTACAATTCAAAAGTGAATTATTTGCAAAATTGAATTTTGCAACTTTGCCCGATTTTTTTTGCCTCAATGGTTGACATGGTCTCACATATCGTGGGTTTCATGTGAATGAAAAAATTCAAAAAAAGTGAGGCCCCTTCCATTATCAAAGTCAGTCACCCCTTTTGTCAAAAAAATTATGATACCGTAACAAGATTGTTGCAAGGTTTGTCTAAATAAAAATGTCTAATGCTGCTTGTACGCTCAAAAGTGAACCTCTCATGTGTTCTAGAAGGCTGTAACTCTAGAGAGCCTCCCTCCATTTGAGAGGGGTAAACTACTTTATACTTCTTGTATTATCCTAAAAATAAAGGGTTAATTGAAACAAAGTTTCAACTTGTTTCGTGGCTTTCGGAATCCAAAAGGCTGGAATTAAAAATAAATAAAATCAAAAACATAGGAAAGGGCTTGGATACTAATTCGATAGATAGATGAATCAATGAATTGACTAGTTGAAAATGATTCATATTCTTGTCTTGTAAGCCCACAAACTTTTTTTTATCTATGCCATGTCAACCTTAAACTATCCCTCTACTTAGCAGGTGTACGCAAATGTGCAAGATTATTGTTCATTTGGACTTTGTTTTTTGGACGATCGTGTCCTAAACATTTTACATTTTAAAACGGAAAATTGACACTTTTCCAACCTTTACAATATATTATTAATCTACCGTTAAGTTTTTTCAACACAATATAATTCAAATTCAATTATGTAGCAACAGTCTTTTTTTTTTTCTCTCGTTTATATGGAAAGAATGTGTCCTTTTATTTAAATAAACAAAAATAAAACAAAGTCGTAAGACAATAAAAAGTAAGGAAAAGTGTGGAGGGATCCATAACTTTTCAAAAAGTACAAATGAATCCAAAATCAAACAAAATTGAAAAGAGGGAGAGGTATTGGAAACTACAAAAACATTCGTTAGAGATTGAAATATGTGTTACGCCTCATCCAACAAGATTCCAAACATGATCACATGGTCGCAAGCATCACCATTCTACGTGACCTATTTGAGGCTCTTCAGTAGTCGAATTGATACACTTGTGACCTTTTTACACCAACCACTCTATCAAGTCAACTTATCAACCTAAAGCATCTATTTTTCAGAAATATTAAACCCTTGTTTGGTATTGATTAAAATAAAGATTTTAAGATAAGTCAAAGTCAATAATTAATTTTAATCATACATTTTGTGAGATCAACAACTTTTTAATCACACATTTCAAAATTTTATATAAATTACTAAAAAATTGATTTTAATCCCCACCAAACATGGGCTAAATGTCCATGAGCCAAGGATTGATAGAATGAAGTCTATGAAAATGTGCCTCGATCGTTAATGTGATTTTACGCATTCAAAGTAATCTCTCTCATTTTACACTCTTATATCGATTCTATCCTAATCTTCGATATCCAAACACTCATGTGGCTCTCATACCTAAATATATTTATACAAGTTGATTTACTTGACCGTCGAAATGCACGTAATCGCCTTCCATACCCCCTGGAGAAGGTCATGTGTTCCCAACGATTCTTCCAAATATATAGGAGAAAAGCTACATGGATGTGATAGAACCAAGATTTGTTGACTACTTCAGCCATGCAGAAACTGTCTTTCTAGTTTATACTCATGATAATCATTTCAAAGGGCGGATCCAAGGCGGCCCCCTAGGGTCACTTGACCCTCCAGTATATAAAAGTTCTTTTTTTTTTTAGCTCACTATAAAATATCAAACGAAATTAAAGTATTACATTTTTAATATTATTTTGAAGTACTCACAACCTAGTATTTTACGTCGTTAATGTTATGCGAAATGACCAATCATAGTAAATGTTATGATGTGTCAAAATAGGCAATTCTAAACTAATATTTCGAGAATTTCGACAACAATCTAACTTTAAAAATTCTTCAATAATTATATGCTAGCCATATCTGTAAATCTTTGATATCCTCTCAAAGCTCATTTCGAAAATTATATCATAAACATACCGAATTATCTAAATGAATATCAAAAATAGTTAAACGTACGTCAAACATGTATGCTAAAAAGAGACGTATAACTCGTCTTTTAAAAAATTCAATTATTTTATTAATGTTTATTATTTTTGCTCGAAAAATTTCTCAATATAATTTACATCATTTTATTAGGAAATTATATATGTGTTATGACTTCAAATTTAATTTTTTTTTGACGTAAAAATTCTTAATAAAATTTTTATTACTTCATAGGGGTTATAAATTGTTATACTACTTTTTCATCTTGATTATTTTTATATCTGAAAAAATTTATATATAAAAAAATTCAATTATTTTTTGGATTTCTTTTATTATTTTTACCTTTCTCTCTTGATCATTTTTTTTTTTCAAATAACTTCAAGAATTTTATTATGAAATTTATTAGATTATTTTTAAAAAAAATTAATTGATTGAGAAGAAAAAGTAACAATAATAAAAAAAAAGTCCTAAAAATAATCAAATTTTTTTATATATGTAAAAAATTTTTAGATGTAAAAATAATCAAGATAAAAAAGTAATATAACAGTTTATAATTCATATAAAGTAATAAAAAAAAATTCGTCTCTTTTTTTCAAAATTTGATTGTGACCGTATAATATAAAATGTCTGCGTCTGCCCCTGATCCTTTCTAAACCAATTTTTCCCAATCAATGTTCCATAAGGAAAAATATCGACTTCTATACATTTTTCAAGCCTTTATTTAAATTTGGAAAATGCTACAAGTACAGGCAAAATTTCACAGGATAGGTACAGAATTTAAAAAAAGCTGAGCTGGAGAGAAAATGACAGTATAAAATAAGAAAAGAATAAAAATTTCCTCCAAATAATCCCCAGCCACTCCGCCGGCGCCAATCATCTTCACTTTATCTTCGGCCAACATCCCGTCGCCGACCGACCCAATAAATTTCATCCTTTGCCCTACTCTGTAACATCTATGTTTCTTTCGTTCCCACTGTTTTGCCTCAAATTCATCTCAACTGTGGAGATCAACTCAACCCCTCATCAACCAACTCCTTCAAATTATCGAATTCCAGAAACCCACACAATAAAACTCAGATTTCTCACTTCTCAGTTACAACAAAATTAGAAGCATTAAAAATAGTGATTTTCCAAGTGGGTCACTCTTTGAATTTGACTTTGCATTAAATGTATCAAACATTCCCAGATGGAGTAAATTTCTACAACTGCTTAAGTATTCAATATTGAAGTGCATTTAAGATCTCATCAGGAAAATAAAGATCCCAGAAAAATGAAAATATCCACTTGGAATGAATCCAAGAATCAGCCTGAAAGAAACTAGGTCCTGGACGTGGAAAAATCCACTTGAAAGGAATCCGTGAACTGCAACCCCCACTAAGAAGAATTCTGTCGTGGAAATTGGTAATAGTGACTGCTCCTGGACATCCAAAATCTTGTGGCACTGAGAAGTCAATACCATACTCAATAAGACTGAAATTTGATCAGAAAATCATCAAAAGTCAGTAACTGAAATTGTTTTGAGCCGGACTTCATATGAAAATCGTGACCCAGAAACAGAAAGCAAAAGGGATTTGGATTTTAGCTAAGTAAAAAGGGTGTCATAATCACACGAGCTGGCAATGGTGACTGCAGCATCCGGTTTTGAGTTCGGGTAGTAGATTATGGGCCATGGACGGAGATTATTGGGTCGGTCGGCGACGAAATGTTGGCCGGAGATGAATTGAAGAAGACTGGTGCCGGCGGAGTGGCTGGGGATTATTTTGGGGGAAATGGTGTGTGTTGCCAGCCTTTTAGCCCCAATTATTGACCTTCCATTTTTATATTCTTTTCTTATTTTACAACATCATTTCATCAATCCAGCTCAGCTTTTTTAAAATCCTGTACCCAATCTGTGAAACTTTGCCTGTACTTGTAGCATTTTCCTTTAAATTTCTACTTGAAGATAATTCATTTCCATCAAATTATAAATAATCTAAGTTACTTTCGATTTTTCTCTAAATATTTTTTACTAGTCCAATTTTTTTTCCTCCGCATCTTTTCATGATGATAATAGCCAAAAGCACCAAGAAATGAAAGAGCTGATGGTGTAAGTGTTGCAGCATCCTCAAACAGGATCAACCACGAGATTTTGAGGCCCTACTCTATTAATTATTATGAGGTCCTTAACATAAATTTTTTTACTAACATAGATAAATAAATAATATATTTATATCTTAATTGAAATCTTTGTACAATCAAACAGGTCGAGCAGCAACTAAATCATTTTTGAGAGCTCGAAAAATTAGGGTAGCATAAAATTTAGCAAAATTATCTCGTTCATGGATAAAATATCATCATAATGTAAATTATAATCTCTAAGAGTTATTAATTAGGAAAACTAGAGTAAGGTGCAATTTAGGGAAATCTAGAATGTTTAAAAACTAAAGTGAAAAATAATGAGAAAGTTAATAACCATAAGGATGACTTATAGGAGAAGGGTGATTTTCAAAGATTAAACACAAGATGGCCCTAGGTACAAAAAGCATAAAATTTAGAGACTAAATTATATTAGTGAGAAAGATATATTTTAAACGATAAGGTGAAGAGTTAAGAATATTTATTGATGAGACGGTTAATCAAATTTTAATGATTTTGATTTGAGAACCTTTTAGTAACTTTGAAAATCTGGAGGGACTAAAGTAAAAATAAGTTCCTAGGTCAATAATATATTTAAGCTAAATGTGTATTTATTGGAGGATCGAGAATTACTCTATCAATATTGGGCTCCTTTCAAAAATAATATCAAATGACACATTAATGACTCGAGAAAAATCTAATTTGGATAAACCAAGTTCGAGTTATAATACATTAAACTAAACTACATGATAAATAATATTAGTATTCAAATTAGAAGCCCCCAGGGCACATCTCCAAGTGGTAAAAGAGGAAGGTGGAGAAATTCAGCTTAACTTGAGGTTGCTGCGTCAAGGGTTCGAATCTTGAAATATGAATTTGGCTCTTGGGTAAGTGCAAGTGTACAAGCAGCCTTCCACCCTGTACCCTTGGAGGCATAACATGCGATTTACCTCCCTCACGATACTCCAGGGCAGGGGTGGTGGGAGACCCTTAAGGTTAGAGTTTAACCTTTTTTTTTTAGTATTCAAATTAGACCATATTACAATAGCTATATTAGGTCGTTCGGTGGTTCATAATTAATCATGTACATTAAATTCGAGGAAAAGTTAATTTAGATAAGTCGAACAAAGAAAATTATAGTTAAATGATGTTTTAAGAAAGGAAAAAAATCATATATAACTTACATGTATAAAAAAAAAAAAACCATATTTTACTATTATATTAAATTAAAAACAGAAAATACTACAAAATCAAATAAAAATATCAAAGGTACTGTAATATAAAGTTTCCTTAATTTTATTTGTAATTGAAACATTGTATGAGATTCAAAATGGGTGAATTAGTAGAATAAGCTAAACATATGTGCATTCAAAGGATTAATAGAAACTTTCCTTAATTTTACTATTGTATATTACTTGTTGTAGGACATGGTTCTTGCTGTTGCAAATCCAAATGAGCCAAAATTCGAGGAAAAATCCTAGAAGTCTCTTAATGACAACAGCAGGTACGAGCCGTCGGGATATCTATGATACAATTTATATTCATTTTTCAAAAATTTCCATTTTTCATGTGCCTGCTTCAATATACTGTTATTCACAGAAAACCAGGGCCTTTTGATCAAGCGTATTTCCCAAGATTTGGAATTTTTTTTGGGGGAGGGGGGGCGCAAACCCATTGCAGCTTGGGTTATTTACAAATATTATTTTCATCGAAGGTCTTTTGATGTTGAAAGGACCACTGTATTTAACAGAAGAGAGATGCTCCCTGTCCCAAGTTGGGGTTAAAAACAGGGGCGCCATGTTGGAGGGGCGCTTGCCCCTGTCCAGTACCACTCCAATAGGGGGCGCCATGTGGCACCCCTGTTTTTAACCTTGTCCCCAACCTAGGATAGGGAGATTTATTCTTAACAGAATAATTCAAACTGTAGATTTAGCTATTGAGGTAAAGTGAATAGTAGTAGAAATTATCTATCTTTTGTGTAATGGCTATTTATTTGATTGGTTGAATGAATCAAAAATTTTGTGTGTTGGGTTTGTCTCCAAATGAATATCTATGTAGCATCAATGAAGTTGCTAAATTCCGAAATTTCTATTGTAGGTTTCGGATAAGAATGATGTATTAGCCTACTGGTTATGTAATACGTCTACATTGTTGATGATGCTTCAACACACACTCAGAGCAAGTGGGATATGAATTTGAGCATGAACAGCAAAGTCCACAAATAGCAATATGTCCAGAATCTCCTAATTTAGATATAGATGCGCAAACCCATAATGTAATAAATTATATCATATAATAAAGGTGTATTAGATTTACAATGTTTCCATACGGTGGACAATAAGATTACACAACAGTTTACACGTGTGGGACAGTTTACACATTCAAGTGTGGGGCTGTACACACACACACACACAGAGAATAATAAAATGGAATAGTTCGCAAAAACATTTTAGCTTTCGTAATAATGGAATAATCCATAATTACAAGTTTACGCATTAGATATATATTACAAACTAAAAAGAAAACATCAAACACATGATAGTGTCATTGCATATTGATACGATGATATAGCTTGTTTTTTGGACATATCAAAATCATTAACAAAGAGCCTTAATAGAGTATAATGAAACATTAAACATAAGCAAATTATGCCCTTTTAACTAACTGTTTCAGCTACATTACAAAATCCAAAAAACTGATTCTACGAATCCACTGTATCACAATGCCCTTCAACCTCCTTTCTCACCTTACGCTATGCAGTACTAGGTCAAAATTCGTATCATACGCTTCAATCACCTTCTAGCGTCCATTTTGAAATGTTTAACAAACACATTTTTCTGCACTATAATGTCAAACATAGCCCACTTACCAATACCATACTAGTCCTAGTCACAACATCCTTCACGGAGGGCATCATATCGTAAAGCCTCCTAGCCTCATTAATTCTATGGTAGCGGATCAATCCATCTAACATCATCGTCCATAAGACCATTTTCTTTTCTGACATTCACCAAAACAAAGCTTTTGCCTCAGAAAGCATCCCCTCCTCAGCATAACATCTAACCGTGGCTGTCCATGATACCACATTTCTTTCAGGCATTATATCAAGTATCTTTCTAGCTTCCTTTCCCATCCTAATTTTTTCCTAGAAATTAATCCATTCAGTGCCGGCTCTGAGAATACGGAGGCCCTAGGCGACAAATTATGTGGAGGCCCTATACTTTGTTTGTAGTATGGCAAGAACACACCAAAACTCACCCATTTTTTATGCTTTGACATAAATATCTTTCATCAGAGGCAAAGGAGATGAAAATAAAGAAAGTCAAACCTTCTGCAAAGGGTCAAATTTCAATATTTCATACATTGTAGACTAAATGAAATTGAATCTGTATATAAATTTCTAGAAGTTATAAAAGGGTCTGATTATAAAAATCACAAATTCATTTTAGATGCTATCCTAATTCATAGTCTTTCCAACTCTGCCCAGTCTATGAAAAATATTGCAGTTTCCTCGATGTACTAAAATTACCTCTTTTGGTGGATGACAATGCAAGTCCTCATGACAACAGTAATTTGATAATGCTGGGCTAAATTCATCTCAAAATTCAGGAATTTGCTCATTCCCATATGGGAACCTTCATTTATAAGGAAAGTTGTTAATGCCTCTTAATACAAAATAGGCAATCAAAATTCTTAAGAAACAAACATGAATTATGGTTGTCAAATAAGGCTTAATCAAAGAAATAATGAAAAAGTATTCATAAATGACATATTTTTAAGTACGACCAAACGTATACCTTTTGTTTCATTGATTTCAACTCCAAATTGCAAGCCTTCAAGTTATTGTAGTAATTCTACTTCTTGTTTATTTCACACCAAAAAGAGTCCCATCAATTTTACAAACAAGTGGTAAAAAAAACAAGATTCTATATAAAAAATACATTTAAATATGGAAAATTATAGTGATTCAAACACTACAAATTGCAACAGTTTAATTATGCCTCCTTATTAGTATGTATGACGTTAAATTTTTGCTATGTAGTTATACTCTTTTTTTTTTTTTTTTCACAATCATGAATGTGGATATTTTGGGGTTAGAAGGTTAATTATGTGAGATGATCTTGCAATGTGGTTTCAGAAGTCAGTAGATAATGGCCAATGGGCATTGAAGTTTTTGGGGTGAGGAAAGAAGTAATTGATAGTATTACCTCGTTAAGTTGGTTATACCTTAAGCAAATGTAAATTTTAAATCAAGATATATTATATCCCTAATCCCTATTTTCAAAAGAGTCCCTATCCAGTCGTGGTGCAAAATCTTAATCTTGTTTTTATATTTTCGTAAGCACCCGTGGCTCTCTAAGTCTTATTACTGCACATGTATAGTTAACCTTAGGAATTTTCATTATCATTTATGTGGTAATTTGGCATATCTATTCGAGAAAACTTGGACGGAAATAATTCTGAGGATTTATTCCCGTGTGAATACAGTCAAAACATTGAGGTTGAGCACGATCTCAATGCTTCTCAATATGAATTTGTTAGCACTATTTGTTCAATTCCTAGTCTTGTTCACCCACCCCACAGCCAACAGGCCCACCACCAAACAAAAAGCAACCCAAAAGTTTTTTCCACATTCTTCTCAAATTCTGGAAGAATGGAAGCCAACCTTTTTTTTCTATTTTGGACATAGTATTCTGAATTTTGAGGCCTTGGGCCCAAGCCAAAATTTTGAGGCCCTAGGACCTTGCCTAGGTGGCTTGGCCTCAGGGCCGGCCTTGAATCCATACCAAGAACAAGTGATTCTCTCTGGGATTCAGTCAAACAAGAGTTAAGCCTTGTGCAGTTGTTGATTTTGAAAGTAGCCTAAAATTATGAAGAGACATTTTGTCAGAAAATTTAATCGAATAATTTCTATGGACCATCAATTTGGCTCAAACATGCATAATGGGAAATCTTTTAGAAGAAAAGTTTCCAAATCTAAACACAGAGCAAAAAGAAATATTTACTAAATCAAAATTAAAAATACATTAAGAACAATCGTACAAAATTAAAAACATTTTAATTTTTTTGAGTTACTGTAATTAAAATTTCATATACCAAAATATCTTCTTGAATTCGAATCCCTTTCCCCCACCTTCGAGATTCTTTCTTGGACCCTTTCTTGTTTCAAATTGATTACAAATTGAGATACCATTGGTAGTGTTCTTGGGTATATTGAAGATTTTTTGGTTTTCATTCACCAAATTCTTTGGACCATCAGTATAAGTCCCCGTTTGGCCCCATTCTCTTTCTTTCTCGTATTTTCAACCACACAATCTTCCATAAAATAACATTACATGTAAATAAAAAAAATTTCATTCTTTTTCAATTATACATTTTTCAAAAAAATACTATTCCAACCATTAAAATTTGGAAAGAATAGGGGCCAAACGGGGGCTAATGGTGATACGGGAGGTTGGGGATTATTGGGGTGGAAATATGAGTTTTGACTTATGAGGCATGTTTGGAGGAATGATTTCAGCTTTTACTTTATGTGGGATTTATTATACTTTATGTGGGGTTTATTTA
This sequence comes from Olea europaea var. sylvestris, assembly GCF_002742605.1. Classification (NCBI taxonomy): domain Eukaryota; kingdom Viridiplantae; phylum Streptophyta; class Magnoliopsida; order Lamiales; family Oleaceae; genus Olea; species Olea europaea. The sequence continues at coordinate 49,291 of NW_019229376.1, forward strand.
TACTATATACATTGCAATATATTTGGTGAAAAAAGCTTGTTAATGTAAAAACGAATTTTTCATAAATTTGATGTACCTGGCGACATTTCCACTTTAAGAAATGAATCCATTTGTTGCATTAGTTGCTCATTATAATTTAATTAGAGGCCCTACACGACAACCTAGTTGGCTTTCGCTTAGGACTGGCCCCGTCCTCAAATGCCTATAAGAATTTCAACACAATTTTTTTATAGATTCTGCTTTGAACTTGTAACTGCCTGTTTCAACTGGATTTTCAACAGCTCATCATCTGTATTAAAAATCCGTGGCCAAAGAAAATCTTCCATCAAGGGAATCTTGAAATGAGTAGCTTTAGATTTGTATCAATTATCATTGTATTCTCAAGAATTTGTGGGCTGTCCCATGGGCTTTTTCGGCGATGGTTTTACGCTTACAACCACTGAGGACTTCGATGGTCCAGTCAAGAACCCAACCTATTCATAGGATACATTCTAAATCCATTTTGTTTTTGTTATATTGTGGGTGATTTAAGAAGTAGAGAAAAATGGAGAAAATCAGCTAGAAAAATGCAAAACGAAAAACTCTAATTTTTGGGACGTTTGTATGAATGTAAATATAATACTATATAAGTTGACCTCATTTTTGGTTAGGGTCATGAGAACAACAGATATTGGACCCACTCGAGTACACATAAGCTAGATCCTTTACGTGAAGGTGGGTCAATTGTCTAAAGCACTCCAAAATAATGCATAGGAACAGCTCTTAAACACGAGACTAGGGAATGCTGATTCTGGAAAGGTGTATTGAGAATGTTTGCAGAAGAATTAATGATCACTAATGATAATATCATAGAAAGGAAGAAAGCCAAATGAGATTGTTGTGTAGCCTTAAGTTATTTTTTGTATTTAAACTTTCATTAGTCCCCAAGTGTTACATGGGGATGGGATATTTATAGTAGTGCAAGTGAAATGGTGGCCCTCGGATGGACATACATGTGGCTTTATCTCCTTAATTCAAACATCTAATTCTAGCCATCGGACTTTCATAGCTTGTGGCGCATTTAATGCTCTTACATATGGTGGGCACCCTATTCGCAAGACAAGACTCTTATACTCACTACAAAGGTCACATCAATCATTCCAAAGATGAATGTATCCAATTGAAATCTAATTGCTAATATTGCAGACATGTATACTTGTTCATTAACTTATTATTTTCAAAAACTTTTCAAGTAATATTTGAAGATAGGATATTGGGTCGATATAAGAGTTATGTTAAGAATAAAGATTCGAAGGATCAATTGCTGAAGCATATATTGTTAATGAGTCTTTGGATTTTTGCTTGATGTATCTCAACGATATTGAAACANCTAGGTGGCTTGGCCTCAGGGCCGGCCTTGAATCCATACCAAGAACAAGTGATTCTCTCTGGGATTCAGTCAAACAAGAGTTAGGCCTTGTGCAGTTGTTGATTTTGAAAGTAGCCTAAAATTATGAAGAGACATTTTGTCAGAAAATTTAATCGAATAATTTCTATGGACCATCAATTTGGCTCAAACATGCATAATGGGAAATCTTTTAGAAGAAAAGTTTCCAAATGTAAACACAGAGCAAAAAGAAATATTTACTAAATCAAAATTAAAAATACATTAAGAACAATCGTACAAAATTAAAAACATTTTAATTTTTTTGAGTTACTGTAATTAAAATTTCATATACCAAAATATCTTCTTGAATTCGAATCCCTTTCCCCCACCTTCGAGATTCTTTCTTGGACCCTTTCTTGTTTCAAATTGATTACAAATTGAGATACCATTGGTAGTGTTCTTGGGTATATTGAAGATTTTTTGGTTTTCATTCACCAAATTCTTTGGACCATCAGTATAAGTCCCCGTTTGGCCCCATTCTCTTTCTCTTTCTCGTTCTCTTTCTTTCTCTTATTTTCAACCACACAATCTTCCATAAAATAACATTACATGTAAATAAAAAAAATTTCATTCTTTTTCAATCATACATTTTTCAAAAAAATACTATTCCAACCATTAAAATTTGGAAAGAATAGGGGCCAAACGGGGGCTAATGGTGATACGGGAGATTGGGGATTATTGGGGTGGAAATATGAATTTTGACTTATGAGGCATGTTTGGAGGAATGATTTCAGCTTTTACTTTATGTGGGATTTATTATACTTTATGTGGGGTTTATTTATACTATATACATTGCAATATATTTGGTGAAAAAAGCTTGTTAATGTAAAAACGAATTTTTCATAAATTTGATGTACCTGGCGACATTTCCACTTTAAGAAATGAATCCATTTGTTGCATTAGTTGCTCATTATAATTTAATTAGAGGCCCTACACGACAACCTAGTTGGCTTTCGCTTAGGACTGGCCCCGTCCTCAAATGCCTATAAGAATTTCAACACAATTTTTTTTATAGATTCTGCTTTGAACTTGTAACTGCCTGCTTCAACTGGATTTTCAACAGCTCATCATCTGTATTAAAAATCCGTGGCCAAAGAAAATCTTCCATCAAGGGAATCTTGAAATGAGTAGCTTTAGATTTGTATCAATTATCATTGTATTCTCAAGAATTTGTGGGCTGTCCCATGGGCTTTTTCGGCGATGGTTTTACACTTACAACCACTGAGGACTTCGATGGTCCAGTCAAGAACCCAACCTATTCATAGGATACATTCTAAATCCATTTTGTTTTTGTTATATTGTGGGTGATTTAAGAAGTAGAGAAAAATGGAGAAAATCAGCTAGAAAAATGCAAAATGAAAAACTCTAATTTTTGGGACGTTTGTATGAATGTAAATATAATACTATATAAGTTGACCTCATTTTTGGTTAGGGTCATGAGAACAACATATATTGGACCCACTCGAGTACACATAAGCTAGATCCTTTACGTGAAGGTGGGTCAATTGTCTAAAGCACTCCAAAATAATGCATAGGAACAGCTCTTAAACACGAGACTAGGGAATGCTGATTCTGGAAAGGTGTATTGAGAATGTTTGCAGAAGAATTAATGATCACTAATGATAATATCATAGAAAGGAAGAAAGCCAAATGAGATTGTTGTGTAGCCTTAAGTTATTTTTTGTATTTAAACTTTCATTAGTCCCCAAGTGTTACATGGGGATGGGATATTTATAGTAGTGCAAGTGAAATGGTGGCCCTCGGATGGACATACATGTGGCTTTATCTCCTTAATTCAAACATCTAATTCTAGCCATCGGACTTTCATAGCTTGTGGCGCATTTAATGCTCTTACATATGGTGGGCACCCTATTCGCAAGACAAGACTCTTATACTCACTACAAAGGTCACATCAATCATTCCAAAGATGAATGTATCCAATTGAAATCTAATTGCTAATATTGCAGACATGTATACTTGTTCATTAACTTATTATTTTCAAAAACTTTTCAAGTAATATTTGAAGACAGGATATTGGGTCGATATAAGAGTTATGTTAAGAATAAAGCTCGATTCGAAGGATCAATTGCTGAAGCATATATTGTTAATGAGTCTTTGGATTTTTGCTTGATGTATCTCAACGATATTGAAACAAGATTTAATCGACCTGAGCATAATGACGATGGTGGTACTCCATCTACAAGCTTGTCAGACTTCTCTCAAAATACTAGACTATTAGGTAATGTGGAACCAAAGTTACTTTCAAAACAAGAAATTGATAAAGCGCATTAGAATGTCCTAAATAATTGTGATGAAGTTCAGCAATATTTAGAGTAAGTTCTTAATCAACTTTTAAATTGTTTTGCTATTAATTATTAAGGTGTTGTAGTATTTAATTACATGTTCCTTCTTTAGTGAACACATGGACCTATTGCAATGTAACTCCCAAAAAATTAAAAATAAATAAATAAGTATTTGTTTTATATGTTGTAGTTTGGTATCAGAGCTTAGGTTTATTTTTCTGTAGACCCATTATGATTTTATGTGATTTGGGAAGTATGATTAAAAAAAAAATTGTAAAGTATATATTTAAGTTATTAAGAAGTAAGAATTTAAGAGATTTCGGCACTCAATGACCATCAATCGACCACCCTCCGACAACTCTAAGGTATGTAAAGGGGTAAGAAAAACGCATTTATTTAAACTTTTTGCATAACTTAATTATTTTAAATTGCCTACTTTTAAATTTCGAGACATGCTGCTGTTGACCCGCTAAATTTATGATAGATAGGTATAAATGTGTGACGAATAACTTAAATTTTTAGGAAATGACCCCACCTACTCGCACAAATTTGATGCTTGATTTGTTGCAAACGATGCAAGAGTTGACTAGACAGAATCAAGCACCTCAACCATAAAATGTGCCGCCACAGCAGGATATACCTCCATTCGTTCCTAGAGCGGTTTCAGTAGTTGAACAGTTTCGTAGGTACAAGCCTCCTACATTCGATGGTGATTCCGATCCACTGGCCATTGAGGAGTGGATTAGAGGCCTGAAGTGCATTTTTCGACACATTTCTTGTACTGACGCATAGAAGGTACTATGCGCAGAATTCATGTTGATATGAGTGGTAGGTCACTGGTGGGAATCTATCTCACGTATTAGGACGGAAGAGTAGCTTCATAACCTGACTTGGGAATAGTTTAAGGATAAAGTGATGGCAAAATACTTCCCATAGGCTTTAAGAGACTTCAAAGAATTAGAGTTTCTGCAAAGAAACATGTCACTTACTGATTACGAGAAGCAGTTTGATCAGCTCTCAAGATATGCCCCACACTTGGTGGATAACGAAGTTAAGAAGATTAGGAGGTTCAAAAATAGACTACGCCCAGAGATCGGCATGATCATTATGTCCCATCATTTCACTTCATGTCGTGAAATGTTGGAGAGAGTTCATGCCATTTCTTATTAGAGGACAACATTTGGACAGTATGCCCAACAGAGCAAGGAATCATTTGGAAAAATAAAGTGGAATAATCAAGGCAAAGACAGACATAACTAGCCTAATAAAAGACCCAGCACCGGAGTTCGTATTGGTGGGACGAATGGGAGTATTACGCCTTGTCCTAAGTGTAATAAACTCAATAGGGATGAATGCCTATTTGGAAAGAACATGTGTTTTCGGTGTGGTAAACTTGGACATATAGCTCTTAACTGTTCAAAGCTTCCGAAGAAGAAAGATGACGATCAAGATAAGAACAAAAAAGGGAAGGCTTGAGTTTTCGCACTGATCCAGCATGAGGCGAAGCGAGATCCGAATGTAATAGCAAGTATTCAATTATTATTTAAAATACATATTTATGTTTTCGAGTCTTAACTGTACAGAGCCTCCGAAGAAGAAAGATGATGATCAGGATAAGAACAAAAAGGGGAAGGCTTCAGTTTTCGCATGATCCAACATGAGGCGGAGCGGGATCCGAATGTAATAGTAGGTATTCAATTATTATTTAAAATAGCTATTTATGTTTTTGATTCTTAAATCATTTGTAGCTAAGTTTAACATGATAATTATAAAAATAGGTATTCTGTTATTATCTGATGTACCTGCTTATGTACTTTTTGACTCTGGGGCTACACATTCTTTTATCTCTACATCCTTTGTCGATAAGTCTAACGCTGTATGTGTGAAAAAGACTAATGAATTAGAAGTTAGCGTCCCTTTAGGAAAAACTCTTTGCACAAATCAGATGACTAAGTCTATGAGTTAGAGATTGATGGAAAAATATTGGAGGCAGACTTGTACCTTTTGAAAATGAAAGATTTCGATGTTATTTTTGCATGGATTGTTGGGACTTAATCATGTGACCATTCAATATTGCGAGAAGGAGGTGCCATTTTATAGACCAGGAGAAAAAGAATTCCGTTTCTTTGGAGCGAAGTTCAAGTCTCTACCTCGTCTTATATCGGCTATGCAAGCATAGAAGATGTTGAGAAAGGAGTCATGCCAAGGATTCTTGGTTAACATCATCGATTCTCAACATACAGAAATGGCTGTTAACGATATTAACATCGTCTGAGACTATGCAGACGCGTTCCCAGAATATTTGCTAGGTGCAAGTGGAATTTACAATTAATTTGGTTCCTAAAGTAGCATCAGTATCTAAGGTCCTGTACTGAATGGCACCAAAAGAACTTCAAAAATTGAAGTTGTAATTAGAGGAGTTGTTGGAGAAAGGTTTCATTTGACAGAGTGTATCTCCTTGGAGAGCTCCTTTTTTGTCAAGAAGAAGGATGGAAGTATGAGAATGTGCATTGATTACTGGGAATTAAACCATCCGACCATAAAAAATAAGTACTCATTGTCAAGAGTAGAAGATTTGTTTGACCAGTTAAGGGGTGCTACTGTGTTTTCAAAGATTGACTTGAGGTCGGGGCATCACCAACTGAAAATCAGGACAAGCGATATAACGAAAACTGCATTTAGGACTCGTTATGGGCATTATAAATTCAATGTCATGCCTTTTGGTTTGACCAATGCCCCAGCTATATTTATAGATCTCATGAACAGAGTGTTCCATCAGTATTTAGAATAATTTGTCACAATATTTATTGACGACATACTCGTATACTCAAAGAACAAGAAACTGCATGAGGAACAACTTCAAATAGTGCTCGAAACTTTGAGGAAGGAGAAATTATATGCCAAATTCAAGAAGTGCATATTTTGGCTTGATCGCGTAGGTTTTCTTGGTCACGTGGTTACCGCCCAAGGAATCGAAGTAGACCCCGCTAAAGTGGAAGCAGTAACGAATTGGCCTAGACTGACCAGTGTTGGTGAAGTTCGCAGTTTCTTGGGGTTGGCTGGCTATTATAGGAGATTCATTGAGAGTTTTTCAAAAATAGTGGAGCTGATGACTCAGTTGACTAGAAAGGTGGTAAAATGTCAGTGGACGGAAAAGTGTGAAAAATGTTTTCAAGAACTCAAGCAGAGGTTAGTCTCAGCTCTTGTATTGATCATACCTGAAGGTTCTAATGGGTTTGTAATTTATAGCGACGTCTCCAAGCAGGGTTTAGGTTGTGTTCTGATGCATCAAGGAAAAGTGGTTGCTTACACTTTGAGACAGGTAAAATTTATACAGTTGAAGCAATATGAGCTATCCGACACACGACTTGGTACTTGTGGCGATAGTTCACGCCTTAAAGATATGGTGTCATTATCTCTATAGTGGAAAGTGTGAAGTCTATACAGACCACAAGAGTCTCAAATACTTCTTCACACAGAAGGAATTGAATATAGTGCAGAGAAGATGGTTGGAATTAGTGAAAGATTATAACTGTACAATTCTTTACCATCTGGGTAAGGCAAACATAGTCGAAGATGCCTTAAGTAGGAAGATATGATCACAGTTGGCAGTTTTACCCACAGTGGAGGAATACTTGATTAGGGATTTTGAGAAACTGAAACTAGAAATCATCACTCCATCGACCTAGACTATAACAACAATAAAACCATTTATGATTCAACCCACTCTTCGGGGTCGAATCAAGAAAGCACATAATAAGGATCCATTTTTACAAAAGATTAAGGCTGAGATTGGTGCAAACAAACATATAGGATTTGAAATATCTGCAGACAACATGCTGACTTTTAAAGGAAGGTTGCGTGTTCCTGAGGATGAAAGTATAAGAAACGAGATACTAGAAAAGGCTCACTCCACCCCATATGTACTACGTCCATGTGGTACAAAGATGTATCGGGATCTTCAAGATACATTTTGGTGGAAAAATATGAAGAGAGAAATTGGTCAGTTTGTGGAGAAATGTATTATCTGTCAGCAGGTCAAGGCAGAACATCAAAGGCCATCAAGGCAATTGAACCTCTTGGATATTCCAGAATGGAAATGGGAACACATAGCGATGGACTTTGTGGTAGGTTTTCCGAGATCAGCAAGAGGTCACAATGCTATTTGGGTAGTGGTTGATCGTTTGATGAAGTCGGCCCATTTTCTACCAATTAAGGTAAATTTCAATATGGAACAGCTCGCACAGTTATACATCAAAGAGATATTTTGATTGCATGGAGTTCTTGTTACCATTGTTTTAGGTAGATATTGGAGATTCACATCAAAATTTTGGAAAATTTGCAAGCAGCCATGGGGACAAAACTAAAGTTTAGTACTGTTTATCATCCACAAACAGATGGACAGTTAGAAAGAACCATTCAAACCTTGAAGATAAGTAAAGGGCATGTGTTTTAGATCTTGGTAGTGGCTGGGAAACACATCTGCCATTAGTAGAGTTTGCTTACAGCAATAGCTTTCAGGCCACAATAGGCATGACCCCATATGAAGCTCTTTATGGTGGGAAGTGCAGGTCTCCTATCCATTGGGACGAGGTTGGAGAGAATAGAATTTTGGGTCCGAAATCATTGAACGAACAGTTGAGACAGTTGATAAGATTAGAGCAAGAATAAAGGCAACGCAAGACCGACAGAAAAGTTATGCTTACATAAAAGAAAAGATTTAGAATTTCAAGTGGGTGATAAGGTTTTTCTAAAAGTAGCACCAATGAAAGGTGTGCTGAGGTTTGGAAAAAAAGGGAAATTGAGATCATGGTTCATTGGACCATTTGAAATTCTTGAAAGGATTGGTAGTGTGGCTTACCGACTTGCCTTACCACCCGAATTGGTAGCAGTGCATAATGTGTTTCATTTCTCAATGCTTAGAAAATATGTTCACGATCCCAATCATGTTGTAAGTTATCGAACTTTGAAAGTACAAAAGGGCTTGTCATATGAAGAAATTCCAATGATGATTTTGGACAAAAAGGTGCATCAACTCAAGAACAAAGAAGTTCCACTGGTCAAGGTGCAATGGCGTAACCATGGACTGGATGAGTCAACATGGGAAAAGGAGGATGAGCTTAAAATTAAGTATCCAGAACTCTTCGATTAGTTAAGATAATTTTCGAGGACGAAAATATTTTTAAGGATAGGAGATTGTAGCACCCAAAAAAAAAAATAAAAAAAATAAGTATTTGTTTTATATGCTTTTCTTATATCTTGAAAATTTTAGTAAAATGAAATAGTTTTTAAATTCATATTTTCTATATGAGTCAAATAATTAAATTTCGAAAGAACAAGTATAAGTATATCAATATTGGGCTCATTGAATAGATTGTAATTAATTATATATATCAGGCTCGAGAAAAAGGCGATTCGAATAAGTTAGACTCTATATATTGAAGTTTATAGACCTTGTTTCTTATTAATAATTGTTTATAATTTTTTTTTTTTTTAACAATGAATGCCAACACCTGTAGATTGGGTAGGGTTAGAATACAGTAGTATTTTTTTTTATTTGGAATGAATGATAAAAGATATTATATAATAGTCAACTTTCTTGGAATAGTACACAATAATCATGACCTTATGCTCCCATGATGTCAGCCGTCCTTGATTGATAATTTGGTAATTTGTCTTGTTTGAATTGAAATGAATTGATAGACACGTACGTAAATGAAAGGCAAATTAGTAAATCGAGCCACTAACATGGGAAAACGTGTGGCTTTGTGATGTGATAAAAATGGTATAGATAGAATACACGTAGAAAATCATTCTCTACCTTAAATAAGCATTTCACGTTTAGAATAAATAAATAAAAATTTTGGGTTGTTACATGCAACAACAAAATCATAACAATTGGGGGAAAAAAAGAATTGTTTCCTAGATGGTTTGCTTCACATGTAAGTTATAGTACGTGCCTTAATTATTTATTAAAGTAACATAACATTTGTGTCTAAAGGTATATTGATTAATATGTTTTTATTGGTATGGATAACGAGATTATATAATCAAAAGGATTCGGGTGCAAGCAAAGAACTGTACGCAATAGCATGTAAATCGAATATTAGAATATTTCCCTATTTGGGTTATATTGCTAATGTGGTATGATTCCTTGTTAAAGATTGAGATGATTGTCGTACAACACAAAATAACGGAGTAATGGTGCTGAGAGATGAGAAAATCAACTTTTTCGGTATATTGTGTGATGTTATTGAGTTTGTGTACGTTTTTACTATCGCGTCACTTTGTTCCAGTACAATTAGTACGATAATAATCCAAAGCAAAAAAGAACGGTCGTAGATTATCATCTTACTTTTATCAATGTGAATAGCAGATGGTATATGGATAATTCTTATATACTTGGCATCCAAGCACAAGTATTTTGTATGGATGATCTTTTGTTGGGTTCACAATGGAAGGTAGTGGAAAAGGTACAACACAGAGGCATATGGGACATTCCTAAAAAAATGATGGTGGTAGTGAGCAAGTAATGTTTTAGGAAAATGAGTCACCATATATCGTCTTGCTAATACAACAGGAAGATCTTGACTCTCAAGTATGCCATAGAAGATATGTTGAGCCAGATATTATTAGAAAATGAAGCATTACAAATAGTTGTGGAATCAATAAATTAAAATATGAATGATGTTATATATGATACTTCGAAAGAGGAAGATGATACATTGAATGAATATTACAGTGAAGATGAGAAATCTCCAGATGGTAACGATGATGATAATGGTGATAGTGATATTGATAAGTAAAACATTCTTTATATATATAGGTTTTATTATTTTTTTTTGGCATAATGTTTTCCTATTTTATTGTTTAATGATTACATTTTTCCCATTCCTTTATAGAGTCGAATACTAACTATGCATCAACCGATAGTTAATAAGAATTTTTATTCATAGTTAAGGTTAGAGTAATCGACTAATGAGATATATTTGACTGCTTATTGCGATGGTTGTTGATCTTGTGCTAATATTCAATGTGAGATATTTGAAATATTTTCTTTAAGCTTATATTTCATTACCTTCTATATGTACATGTTTGACTAAAGTTATGAGCTTTTCTTTACAGGAATTCTCATTTAACCAAAAAATATATTGATGGTTTGTTGAAAGCATATCTTAGAGTCAAGAATGTTATTTGGGTGTCTCATGAGTTTTTGTCATTTTTTCCATATTTCTAGTTCTATTTTCTAATTTTTCAAGTTTGGTGAATCATTCTAGGTAATTCGACCTTGAAATTACTAGTATTACAATTTATTTGCATTTGTTTTGATTTTGGAAGTAACCAAGTTTATAAATAATACCTTGATCTTTATTTATTTCGTTGACGGTAATAGGTTTTTTCTTTCTTTCTATTTTTATATCAATTATATTTAAATAATTGTACGTTGAAGCATGCTCTTCATAAAGTCACTAGTTATTTCTAGTTAAGTAAGTTAAATTTTCATATAATTGTGCACCATAGTAACGATTCCATTGCTATGAAAGAAATTGAAAATTATGTGTTTAAAATAGAATCTTCGACATATGTAAATAAAAATAGAATCAATTAGGTGACAATTTTACATCCTTGAAGTGACAAACACTGTGTGTTGCAGAATAAATTTAACTACGAGCATAACTTGACATAAATGAAAGTTCATTGTCACAAAATACTTTCCGGTATAATATTATGAAATATGTGATGTATATAAATAATCCCGAAATAAATTAAGAAACAACTATGCTCGATGCACAAATGATGGCACAATAGACTATTAGTGTTGCGAAATAAATTTGAATACAAAATCACTTGTTACATAATACATTGTACTACAAATATTGAATATATTAAAATACATTATGCAACATATCAAATACATTGTAAAACATATTTCATGACAAACATTACTTGTTATTAAAAATATATTACTACGTGCATGTGTTGTTGCAAAATAAAAATAGGTAGCGAAAGTTACACATTTAAAAGAATATTTGCAACAAATAGTTTTCTCGTAAAAACTTTATTGGAATAATTGTTGCAACAAACTGCCGGTCGCCCTTTTATTTTTTCACGACATATATGCTTCGTGAGGACATTATAGTTACAAATATCATGTTGCTGTTTCATATTTTCTGTTGCGAATAAATAATGTTGTGATTTTGTTAATGCGATGAATGGTCGAAATTTGTAGCAAAATATATTCGATGACTCAACATTCACAACAAACATATTTATCGTAAAAACTATACTGGAATATTCGTTGTGACAAACTGACTGGTCGCCTTTTAAATTTTTCGCGACATATATACATTGCGATGACATCATGGCTACAAACATAGTGTTGCCATTTCGTATTTTTTGCATCATACAAATAGTGTTGTGATTTTTTTAATGTGATGAATGGCCGAAAAGTGTCGCAGAACACATTCTGTGACTTATATAGAGCGACGACCCGCAACAAATGTATTGTCGCCGTTAAATTACTTTTGCAACAAAATCTCAATTTTTGTGGCAACATTTTCTTTGTCGCAAAATCGGTGATTTTTTGTAATGATATATATAATATTATATAATAGTGTAGACAATTATGGACTGTGATTATCTAGTCTTCACGAGCCATAGGAAGATAGGGATGTCCATTGGGCTCACCGACTCGGGCCGAAAAAAGCTCGAGCCGACTCGAGTTGTGCCCCATTTTGAGGTTCTTGGCTTAACTTGAGCAAGCCCGTGTGGCTCGCCGACTCAGGCTCAAGCCTTATTTAAAAAAAAAATAACAAAACCAAGAAAAGAAAAAAAAAAAAGGCAGCAAGCGCTGCCTTATTTTCAAGGCACAAGTGCGCCTTCAAAAGCTTGCTGCCTTTTTTATAATTAAAAAAAGAAAAGAGAGAGAGAGAGAGAGAGAGAAAAAAAATCAAGCCGGCTCTGCTTGCTAAGGCCCGAGCCAAAAGCTCGAATCTAGCTTTGTTTTTCTGGCCGAGCTTTTGCTCGGTTCGGCTTGAGCTTGAAAAAAACCCGTGTTATTTTACTCGAGTTGAACTTGAGCATTGAGTTTCGGCTCGGCTCGACTCGTTGACATCCCTATAGAAAGACTAGTTGGTTAGTTCTTAGGAGATATTGCATTGAATCGGTATCAATGCACCATCTCCATGGTTTCCTCCTCTTCTTGCGTCTTCAATTAGTCCAGCTACGACCTATATCCTATAATAGTTGCACGCATGCCTATATGAAATTGAACTCCCAAGCCCATAATAACAATGACGGACTCGTAGGTGCAAAATCTTTAAGAGCTCGTAGGTCCACAATAATAACGGACTCGCAAGCTCAAAATAGTTAAGGGCACGCAAGCCCGTAAAATGACAAGAATAAAATTAACCATTCAAACATCCACATGGTCGATTCCATAATCACCCACTAATAATACATTAATCACATAAATGCATTCTTATATAATATCTAATATTATATGCAAATATGTTCAAGTTTCTAGCAATTAAGGTCATCTAAATTAATTTAGACAAATGGATTAGAATAATTAAATAATTAATTAATCATATTAATCAATTAATTTAGTTAGCGCTCATATTTAATTATAATCAAATTTTAATTATATACTGAATTAGAGTCCAACTCTAACTCCATAATTATAGGACGAGACTATTTAATCAAATTTTAATAAAATATCAAATTAGAGTTCAACTCTAATTTCAAAACTTAAGGCGGTTGAATTTAATTAAAATCAAATTTTAATTAAATATCAAAATTAGAGTCCAACTCCAATTCCAAGATTTTAGGGTAAATTCATTTAATTAAATACTAAATTAGAGTCCAACTCTAATTCGAACAAATTTTAGGATGAGACAATTTAATTAAAATCAAATTCTAATTAAATGTCAAATTAGAGTCCAAATTTAATTTCAAGAATATATTGGGGTGAATAATTAATTAAAATCAAAATTTAATTAAATACTAAATTAGATCCAACTCTAATTTATATTGAATCATCATTTAATTTAGGGTAAAATTCCCAAATAAAATAAAATTCAATTTAGAGTCAAATTTTAATATTTTAAATAAAATTTTAACTTGTGTCAAAATTAAAATATATGTCAAACCCATTTAAAATTCAAAACCATTTTAAAATTCAAATTCAAAATTTATTTTGAAAATTACAATCTGACCCATTTTGAAATTAGCACGACCCTCAACATTTCTAAAATTTCACAAAGGGCTCCTTTTAAAATTGCACATTGATTCCATTTTCTTTAAATGTGGCTGCCACCTCGAAATTTCATAAATTGTAGGGGAAGTCCCCATCCCCAATTCATCTCACCTGATTTGGAAAACCCCTAAAAATAGAACCAAGGGGTGGCACTTGCCAGTACCGCCCCTCTCACATGACCAAGGCTATTCATTGAGTACATTTTTGGTGTGATTTTCAGTATTATGTAGCTTATCAGATTTCAGACTACAGAATTTAGCTTATTTGGTTTGTAGAATAATGATTTCAGTTTATAATTCTACAAAAGTATATTTTAACTTATATTTACTGTTATCAGATTATATATATTCATTATACCTTATAGTTGTTTATCTAGAGTGAACAACAAAGAATTTTATGGTGCATTCATGTTTGGTTTTGAAAGTGTTATTAGATTTCAGAATTCCTACAAGTTTTAATAGTGCAAGAATTTTCAGAAAGTATGCATAAATGGAAAAGTATCTTTATTTGCAAATTATCCACTCACTGAGCTATAAACTCATATAACTTTTCACCTTTTTCTTTATCAGATAGTAGCCAAATTGATCAGTGTTGGAGCTTGTCGATCTATCGAATTGAGCCCCACATCATTAGTTGTATGACCTACTTTATCAGATTATATAGTACATGTTTCTTTTGGGTTATATGTAGTTTATTTCAAAAAAAGTTATCATGGGTGCATTGAATATTTGGTATCTTTAGTATATTTGAGGATTGTTGATTGTAAAGCAAGTAAATATTGATTTGCCAACATTTTATTTGAATAGTTTATATTTGAGGAACTGGCATACCCTCATTAATATTATAGGTATGGATTTAATGAAAAATTGATTATTATTCAGGTGGTTTAGTTCATATTTCAGGGGAAGCTCTGCCAAAATTATGTTAAAAATATTTTTCAGTTAAACAAGTCAAAGTTGCCTTGGTGGTGGGTCTTTCATTTAGCTGGCATCTACCATTGACACATGACACGTGTCGAGTCCATTAAAGTGATTCGGGACGAGTCATGTCAATTGGTATAAAAGCATGGTTCAATAGTTTTTAAGCTCGAGTAATTCATGAAATTCTTTTTCAGAAAGAAAAACGCATTTATTTAAACTTTTTGCATAACTTAATTATTTTAAATTGCCTACTTTTAAATTTCGAGACATGCTGCTGTTGACCCGCTAAATTTATGATAGATAGGTATAAATGTGTGACGAATAACTTAAATTTTTAGGAAATGACCCCACCTACTCGCACAAATTTGATGCTTGATTTGTTGCAAACAATGCAAGAGTTGACTAGACAGAATCAAGCACCTCAACCATAAAATGTGCCGCCACAGCAGGATATACCTCCATTCGTTCCTAGAGCGGTTTCAGTAGTTGAACAGTTTCGTAGGTACAAGCCTCCTACATTCGATGGTGATTCCGATCCACTGGCCATTGAGGAGTGGATTAGAGGCCTGAAGTGCATTTTTCGACACATTTCTTGTACTGACGCATAGAAGGTACTATGCGCAGAATTCATGTTGATATGAGTGGTAGGTCACTGGTGGGAATCTATCTCACGTATTAGGACGGAAGAGTAGCTTCGTAACCTGACTTGGGAATAGTTTAAGGATAAAGTGATGGCAAAATACTTCCCATAGGCTTTAAGAGACTTCAAAGAATTAGAGTTTCTGCAAAGAAACATGTCACTTACTGATTACGAGAAGCAGTTTGATCAGCTCTCAAGATATGCCCCACACTTGGTGGATAACGAAGTTAAGAAGATTAGGAGGTTCAAAAATAGACTACGCCCAGAGATCGGCATGATCATTATGTCCCATCATTTCACTTCATGTAGTGAAATGTTGGAGAGAGTTCATGCCATTTCTTATTAGAGGACAACATTTGGACAGTATGCCCAACAGAGCAAGGAGTCATTTGGAAAAATAAAGTGGAATAATCAAGGCAAAGACAGACATAACTAGCCTAATAAAAGACCCAGCACCGGAGTTCGTATTGGTAGGACGAATGGGAGTATTACACCTTGTCCTAAGTGTAATAAACTCAATAGGGATGAATGCCTATTTGGAAAGAACATGTGTTTTCGGTGTGGTAAACTTGGACATATAGCTCTTAACTGTACAAAGCTTCCGAAGAAGAAAGATGACGATCAAGATAAGAACAAAAAAGGGAAGGCTTGAGTTTTCGCACTGATCCAGCATGAGGCGAAGCGGGATCCGAATGTAATAGCAAGTATTCAATTATTATTTAAAATACATATTTATGTTTTCGAGTCTTAATTGTACAGAGCCTCCGAAGAAGAAAGATGATGATCAGGATAAGAACAAAAAGGGGAAGGCTTCAGTTTTCGCATGATCCAACATGAGGCGGAGCGGGATCCGAATGTAATAGTAGGTATTCAATTATTATTTAAAATAACTATTTATGTTTTTGATTCTTAAATCATTTGTAGCTAAGTTTAACATGATAATTATAAAAATAGGTATTCTGTTATTATCTGATGTACCTGCTTATGTACTTTTTGACTCTGGGGCTACACATTCTTTTATCTCTACATCCTTTGTCGATAAGTCTAACGCTGTATGTGTGAAAAAGACTAATGAATTAGAAGTTAGCGTCCCTTTAGGAAAAACTCTTTGCACAAATCAGATGACTAAGTCTATGAGTTAGAGATTGATGGAAAAATATTGGAGGCAGACTTGTACCTTTTGAAAATGAAAGATTTCGATGTTATTTTTGCATGGATTGTTGGGACTTAATCATGTGACCATTCAATATTGCGAGGAGGAGGTGTTATTTTATAGACCAGGAGAAAAAGAATTCCGTTTCTTTGGAGCGAAGTTCAAGTCTCTACCTCGTCTTATATCGGCTATGCAAGCATAGAAGATATTGAGAAAGGAGTCATGCCAAGGATTCTTGGTTAACATCATCGATTCTCAACATACAGAAATGGCCGTTAACGATATTAACATCGTCTGAGACTATGCAGACGCGTTCCCAGAATATTTGCTAGGTGCAAGTGGAATTTACAATTAATTTGGTTCCTAAAGTAGCATCAGTATCTAAGGTCCTGTACTGAATGGCACCAAAAGAACTTCAAAAATTGAAGTTGTAATTAGAGGAGTTGTTGGAGAAAGGTTTCATTTGACAGAGTGTATCTCCTTGGAGAGCTCCTTTTTTGTCAAGAAGAAGGATGGAAGTATGAGAATGTGCATTGATTACTGGGAATTAAACCATCCGACCATAAAAAATAAGTACTCATTGTCAAGAGTAGAAGATTTGTTTGACCAGTTAAGGGGTGCTACTGTGTTTTCAAAGATTGACTTGAGGTCGGGGCATCACCAACTGAAAATCAGGACAAGCGATATAACGAAAACTGCATTTAGGACTCGTTATGGGCATTATAAATTCAATGTCATGCCTTTTGGTTTGACCAATGCCCCAGCTATATTTATAGATCTCATGAACAGAGTGTTCCATCAGTATTTAGAATAATTTGTCACAATATTTATTGACGACATACTCGTATACTCAAAGAACAAGAAACTGCATGAGGAACAACTTCAAATAGTGCTCGAAACTTTGAGGAAGGAGAAATTATATGCCAAATTCAAGAAGTACAAATTTTGGCTTGATCGCGTAGGTTTTCTTGGTCACGTGGTTACCGCCCAAGGAATCGAAGTAGACCCCACTAAAGTGGAAGCAGTAACGAATTGGCCTAGACTGACCAGTGTTGGTGAAGTTCGCAGTTTCTTGGGGTTGGCTGGCTATTATAGGAGATTCATTGAGAGTTTTTCAAAAATAGTGGAGCTGATGACTCAGTTGACTAGAAAGGTGGTAAAATGTCAGTGGACGGAAAAGTGTGAAAAATGTTTTCAAGAACTCAAGCAGAGGTTAGTCTCAGCTCTTGTATTGATCATACCTGAAGGTTCTAATGGGTTTGTAATTTATAGCGACGTCTCCAAGCAGGGTTTAGGTTGTGTTCTGATGCAACAAGGAAAAGTGGTTGCTTACGCTTTGAGACAGGTAAAATTTATACAGTTGAAGCAATATGAGCTATCCGACACACGACTTGGAACTTGTGGCGATAGTTCACGCTTTAAAGATATGGTGTCATTATCTCTATAGTGGAAAGTGTGAAGTCTATACAGACCACAAGAGTCTCAAATACTTCTTCACACAGAAGGAATTGAATATAGTGCAGAGAAGATGGTTGGAATTAGTGAAAGATTATAACTGTACAATTCTTTACCATCTGGGTAAGGCAAACATAGTCGAAGATGCCTTAAGTAGGAAGATATGATCACAGTTGGCAGTTTTACCCACAGTGGAGGAATACTTGATTAGGGATTTTGAGAAACTGAAACTAGAAATCATCACTCCATCGACCTAGACTATAACAACAATAAAACCATTTATGATTCAACCCACTCTTCGGGGTCGAATCAAGAAAGCACATAATAAGGATCCATTTTTACAAAAGATTAAGGCTGAGATTGGTGCAAACAAACGTATAGGATTTGAAATATCTGCAGACAACATGCTGACTTTTAAAGGAAGGTTGCGTGTTCCTGAGGATGAAAGTATAAGAAACAAGATACTAGAAAAGGCTCACTCCACCCCATATGTACTACGTCCATGTGGTACAAAGATGTATCGGGATCTTCGAGATACATTTTGGTGGAAAAACATGAAGAGAGAAATTGGTCAGTTTGTGGAGAAATGTATTATCTGTCAGCAGGTCAAGGCAGAACATCAAAGGCCATCAAGGCTATTGAACCTCTTGGATATTCCAGAATGGAAATGGGAACACATAGCGATGGACTTTGTGGTAGGTTTTCCGAGATCAGCAAGAGGTCACAATGCTATTTGGGTAGTGGTTGATCGTTTGATGAAGTCGGCCCATTTTCTACCAATCAAGGTAAATTTCAATATGGAACAGCTCGCACAGTTATACATCAAAGAGATATTTTGATTGCATGGAGTTCTTGTTACCATTGTTTTAGGTAGATATTCGAGATTCACATCAAAATTTTGGAAAATTTGCAAGCAGCCATGGGGACAAAACTAAAGTTTAGTACTGCTTATCATCCACAAATAGATGGACAGTTAGAAAGAACCATTCAAACCTTGAAGATAAGTAAAGGGCATGTGTTTTAGATCTTGGTAGTGGCTGGGAAACACATCTCCCATTAGTAGAGTTTGCTTACAGCAATAGCTTTCAGGCCACAATAGGCATGACCCCATATGAAGCTCTTTATGGTGGGAAGTGCAGGTCTCCTATCCATTGGGACGAGGTTGGAGAGAATAGAATTTTGGGTCCGAAATCATTGAACGAATAGTTGAGACAGTTGATAAGATTAGAGCAAGAATAAAGGCAACGCAAGACCGACAGAAAAGTTATGCTTACATAAAAGAAAAGATTTAGAATTTCAAGTGGGTGATAAAGTTTTTCTAAAAGTAGCACCAATGAAAGGTGTGCTGAGGTTTGGGAAAAAAGGGAAATTGAGATCATGGTTCATTGGACCATTTGAAATTCTTGAAAGGATTGGTAGTGTGGCTTACCGACTTGCCTTACCACCCGAATTGGTAGCAGTGCATAATGTGTTTCATTTCTCAATGCTTAGAAAATATGTTCACGATCCCAATCATGTTGTAAGTTATCGAACTTTGAAAGTACAAAAGGGCTTGTCATATGAAGAAATTCCAATGATGATTTTGGACAAAAAGGTGCATCAACTCAAGAACAAAGAAGTTCCACTGGTCAAGGTGCAATGGCGTAACCATGGACTGGATGAGTCAACATGGGAAAAGGAGGATGAGCTTAAAATTAAGTATCCAGAACTCTTCGATTAGTTAAGATAATTTTCGAGGACGAAAATATTTTTAAGGATAGGAGATTGTAGCACCCAAAAAAAAAATAAAAAAAATAAGTATTTGTTTTATATGCTTTTCTTATATCTTGAAAATTTTAGTAAAATGAAATAGTTTTTAAATTCATATTTTCTATATGAGTCAAATAATTAAATTTCGAAAGAACAAGTATAAGTATATCAATATTGGGCTCATTGAATAGATTGTAATTAATTATATATATCAGGCTCGAGAAAAAGGCGATTCGAATAAGTTAGACTCTATATATTGAAGTTTATAGACCTTGTTTCTTATTAATAATTGTTTATAATTTTTTTTTTTTTTAACAATGAATGCCAACACCTGTAGATTGGGTAGGGTTAGAATACAGTAGTATTTTTTTTTTTATTTGGAATGAATGATAAAAGATATTATATAATAGTCAACTTTCTTGGAATAGTACACAATAATCATGACCTTATGCTCCCATGATGTCAGCCGTCCTTGATTGATAATTTGGTAATTTGTCTTGTTTGAATTGAAATGAATTGATAGACACGTATGTAAATAAAAGGCAAATTAGTAAATCGAGCCACTAACATGGGAAAACGTGTGGCTTTGTGATGTGATAAAAATGGTATAGATAGAATACACGTAGAAAATCATTCTCTACCTTAAATAAGCATTTCACGTTTAGAATAAATAAATAAAAATTTTGGGTTGTTACATGCAACAATAAAATCATAACAATTGGGGGAAAAAAAGAATTGTTTCCTAGATGGTTTGCTTCACATGTAAGTTATAGTACGTGCCTTAATTATTTATTAAAGTAACATAACATTTGTGTCTAAAGGTATATTGATTAATATGTTTTTATTGGTATGGATAACGAGATTATATAATCAAAAGGATTCGGGTGCAAGCAAAGAACTGTACGCAATAGCATGTCAATCGAATTTTAGAATATTTCCCTATTTGGGTTATATTGCTAATGTGGTATGATTCCTTGTTAAAGATTGAGATGATTGTCGTACAACACAAAATAACGGAGTAATGGTGCTAAGAGATGAGAAAATCAACTTTTTCGGTATATTGTGTGATGTTATTGAGTTTGTGTACGTTTTTACTATCGCGTCACTTTGTTCCAGTACAATTAGTACAATAATAATCCAAAGCAAAAAAGAACGGTTGTAGATTATCATCTTACTTTTATCAATGTGAATCGCAAATGGTATATGGATAATTCTTATATACTTGGCATCCAAGCACAAGAATTTTGTATGGATGATCTTTTGTTGGGTTCACAATGGAAGGTAGTGGAAAAGGTACAACACAGAGGCATATGGGACATTTCTAAAAAAATGATGGTGGTAGTGAGCAAGTAATGTTTTAGGAAAATGAGTCATCATATATCGTCTTGCTAATACAACAGGAAGATCTTGACTCTCAAGTATGCCATAGAAGATATGTTGAGCCAGATATTATTGAAAATGAAGCATTACAAATAGTTGTGGAATCAATAAATTAAAATATGAATGATGTTATATATGATACTTCGAAAGAGGAAGATGATACATTGAATGAATATTACAGTGAAGATGAGAAATCTCCAGATGGTAACGATGATGATAATGGTGATAGTGATATTGGTAAGTAAAACATTCTTTATATATATAGGTTTTTTTTTTTTTTTTGGCATAATGTTTTCCTATTTTATTGTTTAATGATTACATTTTTCCCATTCCTTTATAGAGTCGAATACTAACTATGCATCAACTCAAGAACAAAGAAGTTCCACTGGTCAAGGTGCAATGGCGTAAAGTCAACATGGGAAAAGGAGGATGAGCTTAAAATTAAGTATCCAGAACTCTTCGATTAGTTAAGATAATTTTCGAGGACGAAAATATTTTTAAGGATAGGAGATTGTAGCACCCAAAAAAAAAATAAAAAAAATAAGTATTTGTTTTATATGCTTTTCTTATATCTTGAAAATTTTAGTAAAATGAAATAGTTTTTAAATTCATATTTTCTATATGAGTCAAATAATTAAATTTCGAAAGAACAAGTATAAGTATATCAATATTGGGCTCATTGAATAGATTGTAATTAATTATATATATCAGGCTCGAGAAAAAGGCGATTCGAATAAGTTAGACTCTATATATTGAAGTTTATAGACCTTGTTTCTTATTAATAATTGTTTATAATTTTTTTTTTTTTTACAATTAGGAATTCTCATTTAACCAAAAAATATATTGATGGTTTGTTGAAAGCATATCTTAGAGTCAAGAATGTTATTTGGGTGTCTCGTGAGTTTTTGTCATTTTTTCCATATTTCTAGTTCTATTTTCTAATTTTTCAAGTTTGGTGAATCATTCTAGGTAATTCGACCTTAACAATGAATGCCAACACCTGTAGATTGGGTAGGGTTAGAATACAGTAGTATTTTTTTTTATTTGGAATGAATGATAAAAGATATTATATAATAGTCAACTTTCTTGGAATAGTACACAATAATCATGACCTTATGCTCCCATGATGTCAGCCGTCCTTGATTGATAATTTGGTAATTTGTCTTGTTTGAATTGAAATGAATTGATAGACACGTATGTAAATAAAAGGCAAATTAGTAAATCGAGCCACTAACATGGGAAAACGTGTGGCTTTGTGATGTGATAAAAATGGTATAGATAGAATACACGTAGAAAATCATTCTCTACCTTAAATAAGCATTTCACGTTTAGAATAAATAAATAAAAATTTTGGGTTGTTACATGCAACAATAAAATCATAACAATTGGGGGAAAAAAAGAATTGTTTCCTAGATGGTTTGCTTCACATGTAAGTTATAGTACGTGCCTTAATTATTTATTAAAGTAACATAACATTTGTGTCTAAAGGTATATTGATTAATATGTTTTTATTGGTATGGATAACGAGATTATATAATCAAAAGGATTCGGGTGCAAGCAAAGAACTGTACGCAATAGCATGTAAATCGAATATTAGAATATTTCCCTATTTGGGTTATATTGCTAATGTGGTATGATTCCTTGTTAAAGATTGAGATGATTGTCGTACAACACAAAATAACGGAGTAATGGTGCTGAGAGATGAGAAAATCAACTTTTTCGGTATATTGTGTGATGTTATTGAGTTTGTGTACGTTTTTACTATCGCGTCACTTTGTTCCAGTACAATTAGTACGATAATAATCCAAAGCAAAAAAGAACGGTCGTAGATTATCATCTTACTTTTATCAATGTGAATCGCAAATGGTATATGGATAATTCTTATATACTTGGCATCCAAGCACAAGAATTTTGTATGGATGATCTTTTGTTGGGTTCACAATGGAAGGTAGTGGAAAAGGTACAACACAGAGGCATATGGGACATTTCTAAAAAAATGATGGTGGTAGTGAGCAAGTAATGTTTTAGGAAAATGAGTCACCATATATCGTCTTGCTAATACAACAGGAAGATCTTGACTCTCAAGTATGCCATAGAAGATATGTTGAGCCAGATATTATTAGAAAATGAAGCATTACAAATAGTTGTGGAATCAATAAATTAAAATATGAATGATGTTATATATGATACTTCGAAAGAGGAAGATGATACATTGAATGAATATTACAGTGAAGATGAGAAATCTCCAGATGGTAACGATGATGATAATGGTGATAGTGATATTGGTAAGTAAAACATTCTTTATATATATAGGTTTTTTTTTTTTTTTGGCATAATGTTTTCCTATTTTATTGTTTAATGATTACATTTTTCCCATTCCTTTATAGAGTCGAATACTAACTATGCATCAACCGATAGTTAATAAGAATTTTTATTCATAGTTAAGGTTAGAGTAATCGACTAATGAGATATATTTGACTGCTTATTGCGATGGTTGTTGATCTTGTGCTAATATTCAATGTGAGATATTTGAAATATTTTCTTTAAGCTTATATTTCATTACCTTCTATATGTACATGTTTGACTAAAGTTATGAGCTTTTCTTTATAGGAATTCTCATTTAACCAAAAAATATATTGATGGTTTGTTGAAAGCATATCTTAGAGTCAAGAATGTTATTTGGGTGTCTCGTGAGTTTTTGTCATTTTTTCCATATTTCTAGTTCTATTTTCTAATTTTTCAAGTTTGGTGAATCATTCTAGGTAATTCGACCTTGAAATTACTAGTATTACAATTTATTTGCATTTGTTTTGATTTTGGAAGTAACCAAGTTTATAAATAATACCTTGATCTTTATTTATTTCATTGACGGTAATAGGTTTTTTCTTTCTTTCTATTTTTATATCAATTATATTTAAATAATTGTACGTTGAAGCATGCTCTTCATAAAGTCACAAGTTATTTCTAGTTAAGTAAGTTAAATTTTCATATAATTGTGCACCACAGTAATGATTCCATTGCTATGAAAGAAATTGAAAATTATGTGTTTAAAATAGAATCTTCGACATACGTAAATAAAAATAGAATCAATTAGGTGACAATTTTACATCCTTGAAGTGACAAACACTGTGTGTTGCAGAATAAATTTAACTACGAGCACAACTTGACATAAATGAAAGTTCATTGTCACAAAATACTTTCCGGTATAATATTATGAAATATGTGATGTATATAAATAATCCCGAAATAAATTAAGAAACAACTATGCTCGATGCACAAATGATGGCACAATAGACTATTAGTGTTGCGAAATAAATTTGAATACAAAATCACTTGTTACATAATACATTGTACTACAAATATTGAATATATTAAAATACATTATGCAACATATCAAATACATTGTAAAACATATTTCATGACAAACATTACTTGTTATTAAAAATATATTACTAAGTGCATGTGTTGTTGCAAAATAAAAATAGGTAGCTAAAGTTACACATTTAAAAGAATATTTGCAACAAATAGTTTTCTCGTAAAAACTTTATTGGAATAATTGTTGCAACAAATTGCCGGTCGCCCTTTTATTTTTTCACGACATAAATGCTTCGTGAGGACATTATAGTTACAAATATCATGTTGCTGTTTCATATTTTCTGTTGCGAATAAATAATGTTGTGATTTTGTTAATGCGATGAATGGTCGAAATTTGTAGCAAAATATATTCGATGACTCAACATTCACAACAAACATATTTATCGTAAAAACTATACTGGAATATTCGTTGTGACAAATTGACTGGTCGCCTTTTAAATTTTTCGCGACATATATACATTGCGATGACATCATGGCTACAAACATAGTGTTGCCATTTCGTATTTTTTGCATCATACAAATAGTGTTGTGATTTTATTAATGTGATGAATGGCCGAAAAGTGTCGCAGAACACATTCTGTGACTTATATAGAGCGACGACCCGCAACAAATGTATTGTCGCTGTTAAATTAGTTTTGCAACAAAATCTCAATTTTTGTGGCAACATTTTCTTTGTCGCAAAATCGGTGATTTTTTGTAATGATATATATAATATTATATAATAGTGTAGACAATTATGGACTGTGATTATCTAGTCTTCACGAGCCATAGGAAGATAGGGATGTCCATTGGGCTCACCGACTCGGGTCGAAAAAAGCTCGAGCCGACTCGAGTTGTGCCCCATTTTGAGGTTCTTGGCTTAACTTGAGCAAGCCCGTGTGGCTCGCCGGCTCAGGCTCAAGCCTTATTTAAAAAAAAATAACAAAACCAAGAAAAGAAAAAAAAAAGGCAGCAAGCGCTGCCTTATTTTCAAGGCACAAGTGCGCCTTCAAAAGCTTGCTGCCTTTTTTATAATTAAAAAAAGAAAAGAGAGAGAGAGAGAGAGAAAATCGAGTCGGCTCTGCTCGCTAAGGCCCAAGCCAAAAGCTCGAATCTAGCTTTGTTTTTCTGGCCGAGCTTTTGCTCGGTTCGGCTTGAGCTTGAAAAAAACCCGTGTTATTTTACTCGAGTTGAACTTGAGCATTGAGTTTCGGCTCGGTTCGACTCGTTGACATCCCTATAGAAAGACTAGTTGGTTAGTTCTTAGGAGATATTGCATTGAATCAGTATCAATGCACCATCTCCATGGTTTCCTCCTCTTCTTGCGTCTTCAATTAGTCCAGCTACGACCTATATCCTATAATAGTTGCACGCATGCCTATATGAAATTGAACTCCCAAGCCCATAATAACAATGACGGACTCGTAGGTGCAACACAATAATAATGGACTCGCAAGCTCAAAACAGTTAAGGGCACGCAAGCCCGTAAAATGACAAGAATAAAATTAACCATTCAAACATCCACATGGTCGATTCCATAATCATCCACTAATAATACATTAATCACATAAATGCATTCTTATATAATATCTAATATTATATGCAAATATGTTCAAGTTTCTAGCAATTAAGGTCATCTAAATTAATTTAGACAAATGGATTAGAATAATTAAATAATTAATTAATCATATTAATCAATTAATTTAGTTAGCGCTCATATTTAATTAAAATCAAATTTTAATTATATACTGAATTAGAGTCCAACTCTAACTCCATAATTATAGGACGAGACTATTTAATCAAATTTTAATAAAATATCAAATTAGAGTTCAACTCTAATTTCAAAATTTAAGGCGGTTGAATTTAATTAAAATCAAATTTTAATTAAATATCAAAATTAGAGTCCAACTCCAATTCCAAGATTTTAGGATAAATTCATTTAATTAAATACTAAATTAGAGTCCAACTCTAATTCGAACAAATTTTTGGATGAGACAATTTAATTAAAATCAAATTCTAATTAAATGTCGAATTAGAGTCCAAATCTAATTTCAAGAATATATTAGGGTGAATAATTAATTAAAATCAAAATTTAATTAAATACTAAATTAGATCCAACTCTAATTTATATTGAATCATCATTTAATTTAGGGTAAAATTCCTAAATAAAATAAAATTCAATTTAGAGTCAAATTTTAATATTTTAAATAAAATTTTAACTTGTGTCAAAATAAAAATATATGTCAAACCCATTTAAAATTCAAAACCATTTTAAAATTCAAATTCAAAATTTATTTTGAAAATTACAATCTGACCCATTTTGAAATTAGCACGACCCTCAACATTTCTAAAATTTCACAAAGGGCTCCTTTTAAAATTGCACATTGATTCCATTTTCTTTAAATGTGGCTGCCACCTCGAAATTTCATAAATTGTAGGGGAAGTCCCCATCCCCAATTCATCTCACCTGATTTGGAAAACCCCTAAAAATAGAACCAAGGGGTGGCACTTGCCAGTACCGCCCCTCTCACATGACCAAGGCTATTCATTGAGTACATTTTTGGTGTGATTTTCAGTATTATGTAGCTTATCAGATTTCAGACTACAGAATTTAGCTTATTTGGTTTGTAGAATAATGATTTCAGTTTATAATTCTACAAAAGTATATTTTAACTTATATTTACTGTTATCAGATTATATATATTCATTATACCTTATAGTTGTTTATCTAGAGTGAACAACAAAGAATTTTATGGTGCATTCATGTTTGGTTTTGAAAGTGTTATTAGATTTCAGAATTCCTACAAGTTTTAATAGTGCAAGAATTTTCAGAAAGTATGCATAAATGGAAAAGTATCTTTATTTGCAAATTATCCACTCACTGAGCTATAAACTCATATAACTTTTCACCTTTTTCTTTATCAGATAGTAGCCAAATTGATCAGTGTTGGAGCTTGTCGATCTATCGAATTGAGCCCCACATCATTAGTTGTATGACCTACTTTATCAGATTATATAGTACATGTTTCTTTTGGGTTATATGTAGTTTATTTCAAAAAAAGTTATCATGGGTTCACTGAATATTTGGTATCTTTAGTATATTTGAGGATTGTTGATTGTAAAGCAAGTAAATATTGATTTGCCAGCATTTTATTTGAATAGTTTATATTTGAGGAACTGGCATACCCTGATTAATATTATAGGTATGGATTTAATGAAAAATTGATTATTATTCAGGTGGTTTAGTTCATATTTCAGGGGAAGCTCTGCCAAAATTATGTTAAAAATATTTTTCAGTTAAACAAGTCAAAGTTGCCTTGGTGGTGGGTCTTTCATTTAGCTGGCATCTACCATTGACACATGACACGTGTCGAGTCCATTAAAGTGATTCGGGACGAGTCATGTCAATTGGTATAAAAGCATGGTTCAATAGTTTTTAAGCTCGAGTAATTCATGAAATTCTTTTTCAGAATAGCATGTCATTGAGATTGTTAGTCATGGTGTGGTGGTAGAACTCACATGCTCCAATGTAGATTCGAAACTCATATTGTCCCCGATAACGAGGATTTGGCAACTAAGAAACAAGGACCTTTATTGATTTGAGCATAATAAGTATGATGAGGTTATTGAGAATTATCCGATGGTAAGGAGAGTTGTTAGAGTTGTTATGTTGGCACCATGTTATATTTTCTTTAATATATTAATAATTGAGCTATATATCCAGCAGGCAGTTAAGTGAAGAGTATAACTTTTCTTAGTAATGAGATTTATTGGGTTATAGTTTCTTTTATGACTATTAGAGGAAATGTCTTGTGGATGCCTTGGATGATAAGTATTGTCTAATGTTGATATGAGTATAGTTGATGACATTATGAGTTGAAATCATGATTGCTTTGTAAAGTAATTGATTGAGGTATTATGGGAATTATAGTGAGAAATTGTGATCATATTTAGCATATGGAGGAAGATGCATTTATTAGAAAATCAAGATGTGGAGATATGATAAGGAATCTTGATTATGACTAATAAAAAAAATATTAGCACACAGAATCTTGATGGTACATTAATGTGTGAAATGTCACTTGATAGTTATAAGGAGCACTATTTTTGTGATCCCAAGGAAATAGGTATAATCAAATGTGTCAAGTTATACAATGTGATCATAAATGACAAAATTACATGATATGGTGAATGGCAAGCAAAAGAATGTTATGGTTGTCCTATACCCAAATAATGTGATGAGATATTTGGGTTATTAAGTTGTTAATTTTGTTAAGGTCATTTGTTGGGTTAATATGACATATTGCTAATTTTGTTAAGATCATTTGTTGGATTAATATGTTATATTACATACCATTTGGAATCTTCGAGTTAAATTTTGAAGTTAAAGGTGAATATAATGAATTTTTAGTGATGTAATTTTTGGGTTTATTTATTTATTTGTATTTTGGATCTCATGGATAAAGTATTCTATTCTTATCGAGGTCTATTTGCTATGAAATATACAGATGATATGTCGGATAGTCTAAAGTCTTAGAAGATTATCAAATGTAAATTTTATTCAATTGTGGAATAGTATCATTAATTTATGATTTTACTTGAAGGTCTTTGTGCGATATACAAGAAGGCTTATGCATTGGTAATAGGTCAATGACCTCTTTATGGAATAAGGGTGTAGAATTATCATTGATTAAATGTTATTATTGTCTCCTCATAGAAAGAAAAAAAAAAAAAGCACCAAAAATGGTGTCGGATTAAGGATGTAAAAAGTTTCGCTATCGAATTAAATTCTGAGGAAATATTTATGTTTGTATCTAAAGTTGATGAGGGTTTGATATATGGTAATGAATTATGTTAAGATTTCAAAAGTGTTCTAAAGTAAGATGAGAAATTATGAATTATATGATGGATTGTTAAAGAGGCATGATTAAGACAGGAATTGGAGTTGATTATATTGGGGTTGAATTTAGGAATTGTGCCGTTATCACATTACGAGAAACATATATATTTATCTATCATCAAAGTTTAAAGTATATTTTTATTTGAAATAGTGTTATTGAAGTTGTTTATATATTATCATTGCATGATATAGAATTAAAGGAAAAGAACATCATATTGAGCTATCTCAATTGTTGTTGGGGATAGCTAGAATTTTAGAAAATCATGAATAATTGAATTTTTGCAGATATTGTTAGTTGAGAATGGAAGTAGTTACCCTTAAATATTTTTCATTTGGAGCTCTAGGTATATAGAATGGAGACAAAATGATATTGGGATCATTGTTGATAGACCGATAAAGGTTAAAGATTCTTTTCCAATGATATATAGTCAATTCATGAGATAAAATTTATAAAATTGTATATAAATAGGATTATAGTTTATATGGTGGAGTTGAGTATCTATCTTTGACTTAGTTGTAAGGGGTTATAAGATTAAATTACATTGTGAGGCTTCTTTTAATAGAAGTTAGACACGATGATACAAGTTTAGATGAGATGCTATCAACTATGGTTTGTTAATTAGATGGGACTTGGATAATAAACTATTTTTCATGGAATTAACCTATAAGAACTAAACACAAATGACGATAATTGAGGTTATTTATGATATTGGAATATTCCAAGGACGTATTTATTGTTATGAAATTTGTGAAAGAATGTTATTTGGTTTTAGTATGTAATCATTGTTATAGAAAAAAGGATTTGATTAGAGAATTGTTCGAATCATGATGTAAGATGAAGTTTTGGAGACTGAAAAGTAGTATCTTGAACTTCAAATAGGGAAATAGCTGAATTTTTCTAAGATTTGGTAAAATGAACATTGAGAATATCATATATTGGTTTTTTAGATGTTATTTCAAAATTTCGGTCAATTGTTTAATGATGGAGTTTACAACAGTTTATTCGATACTTAAGAATGTATGGTCTATTTCTAAGGCTTAGTAGGTATCGAATGTAATTTATAAGTTAAGATTATTAGTGCAAATAAAGGGAGCTCATCTTAATACAGTTGAAAAGATATCGATATAAGAAAGGTCAAGGAAAAATCCAAGGACAAGAAAGAATGAATTCTGTGATGTTAAATTGGGGTGCTAGTTAAAGTGTGAGAAGGCAATCAGTGGAAGAGACATCACTGGCATAAGAAGATTAAGTACGCTATATACTCTATATCTTGATATATTTGAATCCTAGTTGATTGAATTTTGAGGACGAAATTCTTTTAAGGAGGTAAGATTGTTACAAACCAAATTTTACTAGTCAAAAATCAAAAGTTGAATTGTCAAAATCAAAGTAAAAAAGGGACTAAAATGAAATAAATTATTTTAATTGGGGCTTAATTTATTACAAAAATATTTTGAAGGTTTAAGTTGGATAAAATAAAATTTTGGGACGTATTTATATATTTTAGGAAGTTTAAGATTTAATTTTATATTATATTTAAGAAGAGGGACTTCCTTTGCAATTTTGAGTAAGTAGGACTTTATATTACTAGAATTGACCCCTTTTTCTCTCAAAAAACACACACACAATATAGAAAGACGGCAGAGAAGCAGAAAGACCAAGAAAGAGAGGGAAAAGGGAGAAAAAAAAAGAAAGGAAGAAGGAGGAAGTAAGTATTAATTTCTTCATGCTTGGGTCTATTTACTTCATTTCTTTAAGAGATTAAGAAGTAAATGTTTTATGGTATCATGATGTCAAATTTCTGGAGTTTAATTAGTTGGTTAAATTTGCAGATTTAGTGAAAGGAGTATAATGTCTTGCTTAAATTGCTTGATGGAATAATTTGCAGTTTAATCATGGTAAAGTAATATCATTTTTGGCAAACCCTAGATTTTTATTTGGGATTCTTGATTAAGTATTGTTCGTGGGAATGATTATATTGATGGAAAACTCACATGAAAGCGTGAATTTGAGAAACAAGATGAAAATTAAAATGGGTCGAATTATGGTTACTAGTTTCATTAGATTCGAAGGTATTATTATTATTATTATTATTATTATTATTATTATTATTATTATTATTATTATTATTTATGAGTGGGATGAAGATTAATTGGAGGAATCGGTTATTAGTAAAGGAACTAGAAAGTGGAATCTACTCCAATTGATTAAAGGAAAATTTGGAAATTTATTCAAATATCGAAATTTCGGAATTTATTCAAGTATCAAGAAATTAATTTAGGTATTATATCATTAGTAAAGATAAAGGGTCTATTGTTTTAATAGTGGTTAAATTGGTTATTAATATCGTACTTCAGGTCGTGACGAGATTGAAAAAGCTTAGATCATCCTAGGTTATAGCTTGTCTTGATGAGTGGATATAAAACTTATTTTTCAGAAATTAATATTTATTAAATTTATGTTAGATTAGAAAATTTATTATTTCATACAGTTGCTTTGACAAGATGATTTTTAGAATAAAGTGAATTTACAATTAGTTATTTTTAAAATTAAATTTAGTTCAGTTAAAACATTTGATTAGCATGTTATATGAGTATAAATGTTTCAGTATAGCTAAAGTTATTTCTAAAAACCACCAGAAAGTACCCGATGATTTTACCCTAGTCTACACTTGTGTGAATATGTTTCTCTAGTGTATGACTCCATATGGTCATTTTACCCACTTTGCATTAGTGTGAATGTGTTTTCACAATATACGATTAGTTATGGTGATTTTACTTGCTTTGCACTATTGTGAATGTGCTTTCATAGTGTATGACCAGATTATCAGATGTCTTTGGGACCCACTCTTATACACACATAGGCTTTAGGCCGTGTACTACGGTGATTAGCCTCTGGGGCAGCTCTGCATACTTATGACCAGATTATCAGACTATTAGATATGAATGGCTTTACCTTGTACATCGAGATTACTCTGTACATGAGTAAGGCTATTCATTGGGTACCTTTTGGTGTGATTTTCAATATTATGCAGCTTATCAGATTTCAGACTACAGAATTTACCTTATTCTAGAGACGAATTTGAGGGGGATTAATGAAGGATTTCATGAAGATTATCAAGAATTCACGAGAACCCATAACCCGGTGATGTTTTTATCTTCAAGAAATTATTTATTCTTTTATTTTCTCCATGTTAAACTAAATATTCTTGTACTAGGAGATTGATGAACTTCCTTGGATTTTAACTTTTTCAATTTGACAATTAAACACGTATTTCATTATTTGAATGATTTATATACATTAATTGCTTCCATAATTAAGTGCACGTAATTATGTGATGTTTAGTGATTTATTTCTTGCATTTGAGAAAAGGGAATCAAATTTGACAAAGTATAAATCATCGTAGGGTTCGATAGGGGATAGAGATATACCTCTATGCTTTGCGTGAATCGTTAAATACTCATAAAACTACATGCATTCTTATATATATGCATCCGTTATATAGATATAGGCTGGTGATATATAAAAATATGTTCAATATCGCTCGAGAGAGTGTGTTGGATAGAATTAGGAGTATTGATTCTTCAATAATCGAATCGTGTTGTCATATTGTGAAATTAGGGTTTTAGGTGATCTTTACAAAGGAATCCATGACCCCAGTGCATTTAAATTTCATTGAGTAAAATCAACTTGCGTTCCAATCATCATATTGCATTTAAATTCATTTAGATACATCGTTTTGCGTTTTTAATTCATTCAACAATCATTTTAGTGAAATTAGGTTTTCCATAATTAAGGTTTTGATAAATTAGGGTTTTCTGAGGTTAAAACTTCAACTTTGATAAATTCGTTTCGGTTAAGGCTAAGGTAGATAAAGTTGAACTACTTGATCTCTGAGGGACGATATTTGGAACTCAATATTCCACTTTATTACTTGTTAACGAACTATACACTTGCGGTTGTTTAAATAGAAAAAAATAATTTCATGAACAAGTTTTTTGGCGCTGATGCTGGGGATCGAGTATTTGTTTAATTTTATATACATTACCACTAATTCGAACATCAATATTTGCAATTTCTATTATTTTATTTTATTTTTATTTGCTTTGTTAATTGCTTCATTTTAGTACCTAAGCACTCCTATTAATTCTTCTCGCAGATTTGCATGTTAAGGTCTATTGAAGGAGATTTGATCCCAACCAATCCAAAAATTGAACGAACTTTACATCGAATGCAGCGAGAAAATAGAGAGGCATAGCAACAAATGTCTAATGTACAAAGCAATCCAATCTTTCAAGCCTACGAAGAAGGGACAACGGATAAAGGAAATATGCTTGTAGGAGATTTCATAGCCCCTAAGATAATTCAAAGTTAGTCGAGCATCATGTATCCACTGTTTGGGCAGCCTAACTTCCAATTGAAGACCAATGTAATACAACTATTTCAAAATGGACATCAATTCTATGGAAGAACTGAAGAGAATCCACATACGCATGTCTCTCGCTTTTTGAAGATGTGCCAATACTTCAGATATCAAGGAATCTCAGACGATGCAATCAGATTAAGGTTGTTCCCACATA
Organism: Olea europaea var. sylvestris; assembly: GCF_002742605.1. Lineage (NCBI taxonomy): Eukaryota > Viridiplantae > Streptophyta > Magnoliopsida > Lamiales > Oleaceae > Olea > Olea europaea. The sequence goes on from NW_019229376.1 coordinate 83,410, forward strand.
CACTGCGCGACAAGGCAATTGAATGGCCAGATTTTCAACCAATCGCAAGTATCACTACATGGAATGATCTAGCACAGAAATTCTGCACCAAGTTCTTCTCACCTGCTAAGATTGCAAAGCTCAAGCATGACATATCTGTTTTTCATCAAGGTGACTCAGAGAACTTTGATGAAGCCTGGAACAGGTTTAAGAATATGTTGCGAAAGTGTCCACATCATAGAATCAGTATGGAACTCCAGGTTCAATACTTTTATGCAGGATGCTTCCAACCCTCAAGAGCATGGTCGACTCGTTATCAAACGGATCATTGTCCACAAAGACAATTGATGAAGCACTGAAACTTTTTTAGACTATAGCTACTACATCAGCTATGTGGACATTGAAATGGTTATGTTCGCCTGTTTCATAACAAACAGTCCGAAGATTCTGTCATATGCGCATTTTTCCTTTATGATGCTGAAATCCTCACTTCCATGATATGCATGGGGCTCATATCCTATTTTCACTAGCATAGTAGCCTGTCCAAGAGGAATTGTGCCGCCTCTGGTGAAGTAGTGAGGCTCCGATACAAGAATCTAGGGATTATATTTTTGAATTCTATCAAAAGCTTCTTCATATAAAACATTCAATGGACTTTCATTGTCTGAAGCATACGGTGAAAACATTCTTCAGCTATTATTGTGGATGACTACTACCTCATCTCCGGGACTTGAAGTTTCACCCCTGGGCTCTGTAGATTTAATTGAATAGGTTATATATTTTGAATTCCCTGACGTCCCGAAGTTTTCTAAAGCTATGCCTCGTCTGGTAGGCTTATCTTTCAGGTTTCTTATTTTCGTGTTCAGAGCAGCATGTTCTGCTACTAAAGCTTTCAGGTTTACTCCAATTTCCTGTAGAGTGTTTGCTGTCAACTTCTTCTTTCGTGGATGTCAGCGTCGAATGAGGGATAGATCCTTTTCCAGCTTCACTGTAAATTCCTCTCGCTGCTATTTTGAATTTACAATGCTGCTGAATGGATCACAGCTTATCTCTTTACTCTCGATCTCCAATGTCTTCACTTCTCCTGGATTTACTTCTGCTTGATTCATTTTTTGCAAATTTCAGTAATTTCTCAACTTCAACAGACAGATTTCATGGTTTTCTTTGTTCTGTTTTTCACAGACGACATCAATTTGTTGACTACAAAATTATAATCAACAAATTCCTCTCACCTTGTAAAGACTTTCTCCTCATATACTATCTGATTTTCATGCTAAAATAGGAAGCAAGAGGGAAAATGGCTATTTAAATGGGAGATATTTGAATGTGCGTGCATTTCTTCTCTTAGACAAGAGCATTTATAGATTTTTTTAAAAGCATAGTAGGTAATTATGTCTTTTAGATAAATGCGGGGGGCTTTCATTTAGTGGCGGCTTTATAACTAATTCAACTATGCACTCATGCATTGTTCATTAATTTACGTGTCCCATATTCATTGGTGAAGCTATCTTTGAATTATTTATTTGCTCATGTTACTTTGCAATCTCTTCAAGGGAGATAGTTCGCTTTCTTTTCTGCGAGCTTCCAAATTTTTTTTAGTCTTGCACTTTTAGGTTTGTTTAATAAGGTTGCGTTTTTCACTTGTTTATATTTTCATACTCAACAATTCAAAAATTTGTATTTTTGTTGCAATTTCATGGTTCAAATCTCGATCACAATGGAACGAGATCATTATCCTAATCTAAGTGCCAATTTTGTGAATTTTCTAACAAAAAATATGGCTCTAGGCACTTTCCAATTTTGGTGCATTTTTGCATACAAATCTTCACCATTTCATCAATATTTACTCTCCGCTAGACATTTTAAGGGGAGTTATAGGGAGGTTAAGGTAAGTTAAAAGGTTTGATTTTAAAGTTCAAATCACTCCCTCCATTATATTTTAATATCTTCTGGGTCTGATCATCCCACGTGGGCGACCCACAACTCATTTTTCAACAATATCCTTTAATGGTGAAAATAGCAAAGCTTACTGGTCGTACACCTAGAGTTCTTTTTATGGCTTAGGTACTTACTGGTCATACACCTAGAGTTCTCTTTATGGCTTAGGCAATAATTAAATCTTTGAAAATTTTGTATCATGTGGACTCTCTTTAGCTCGTAAAGCAAACATTTTTCTTCTTGTGATCATCTTTACCAGTGCCCAGAAGGATGTGCAGTTGCATCTGCGGCAGGGATGAAACTCTTAGATTTTGGAACATTTTTGGGGCACTTGAAGTAGCTAAGCCTGCACCAAATGTGAACCCTGAGCCCTTTGCTTACTTTAACCGCATAAGATGATATGGTGAACTCTAAGCTAAGCCTGCACCAAAGGAAGGCAAAGCAAAATAATCTTCGCATAAACAGAAAGATGAATGTCATCTTCTTTGTTAAAGTCATTTCATAAGTTAACAATTTTACAAATATTGATTTTCCTGCACGTTCCAGACAAATGATGGTCAGCTAAATCTTTTTCTGGACTCTCCATGCTCTTAGCTGAGAGTTGCAGCAAAGGCAATCGCTCAGGCAGAGTGCAGTCAATACAAGCCTTTGCCCTATAGTAATCGTGCTGTCTCATTAAGTTCACATACTTGTAGACTCTGATTTCAGGTTTCGATAACCACTGTACATGAAAAAACTGCTAAATTGTGCCTTACAATCGTTTGTGGCTGCAGCTTATTTTGTTAACTGTTTCTTTTCATTCTCCATTCTTGATTTGCTACTACCAACAGAACAAATCCTAATAAAATATTAAAGAATCAGCTTGTACTTTTGTTCTACACATTCTATGCTTTGAACAAGTTTAACGAATGAAAAGGGAAATCACCATCGCATTTGGATGTTATGAAATAAATAATTTGCATTTCAATGTTCCCATAATATGAAGGATTCTATACCCACCAAGAAGACTTTCAAATCCAGATTCAAGGGAGAATGACTCAAGACTCTCGCCTCATTTTGACCCTTCATTTTCCCACAAGTTAACAGAACAGTGAAATACTATTTTATTGGATACCAGAAACGACCATGAAATATGAACCAATTTTGGAGTGTGTCCAAAAAGAAGAGGGGATGGAGACAAAATTGTGAAGTTAAAACCAGTTCAAAATGATCTAGCAAACAAAGCAAGAAAGACTGCCATTACATATCTAAAGTACAATTTGTTACTAACCAACCAAAACAAGAAGCTTTTAGACAAAAAGAAAATAATTGTTTATGCAAGCTGCCGCCTCATATAAGTATCTTCATGCACAAAAACAGGGTTTGGAGCATTTTGTGGAGGAATTTGAGGTTGTGCCATAGCAATGCCACCTTGTCCATTCCATGGATGATCACTTGTGTTCTTTTCACGAGTCAAGGTTATATAGTAGATGATTCCAAGAATGATACTTGCAAGGGACAAGACAGCAGCTCCAGCAAAAACACCTGGCTTTACAACGTAACAGTAATAGTTGCCAAAGTACAAGTTCTCTTCGCTATGTTGACTATTCAGTGCTGCACCCGTCAGCAACAGAAGGAATGCTATCACGAATGTGAACCTGCATAATATGGTATCAACAACATTTTTCACTCTCCGAGACAATGCCAAATCTTTGAAACGTCAAAGTAAACTTGAAACTAAACAAGCCAAAGAAAAAACTGAACTTGTAAAATATTGATTTTCTTTATATATTCTGTTCAAGTGATTGCAAAATGGATAACAAAGTTAACTTGTATCTTATATTTCGCTATAGATAAAAAAACTGAACCTATAAAATACATTTTTAGTCATTGATAGTTCCAAGGGCTGAACAGCTTGTCATTATAATGCCACACGAGGTTTCCAATAGGAAATGGTGGACACGACCTATAGTGCAAAATAGACCTGCTAGTGTAAAGCGATAAATGGTAATAGTCCACAGAGATACATGAAAGTACTATGATGCAGAAACTATGATTCGCCAATGACTTCAATTGTGAATTCCAGAAAATTGAAGCATACCAAGTATATAGGACTTTGAAGGTCAACAGTCCATTACCATCTAGTGAAAGGCTAATTTATCAATGAAGAACGCTTTATCGTCTCAAGTCAGTCAATACAGAACATTACATTGGAAAAAAGCCTCTGTTTGGGTTTCATTTTTTCTTACTAGAAAGTTACTTTTCAAAGTCAAGCTTTGATCTTAATCACATAATTGTAAGACCTACAAGAACTAACCACTTATCAGAATTTCTTGAAAAGCAACTATTTAGCACCCCCCCCCC